>NW_017202997.1:0-6181 GCF_001704415.2 Capra hircus
GAGCGGGTCCTGAGGTTCCCGTCGTAAGTGTCCGAGAGCACCTGCCGCCACTCGAGAAAATGCAGGAGGTTCTACCTCCAGGCGAGATGAGGCCCATTCCGCTGAGGCGTCTGGAGGCTAATCACATCTAACATCTGGAACTTCCAAAGGGTCCTTCACACCCTTGCTGCAACTCAAGAAGTTTCCCGACATACCCGTCTCCACTCGAGAGGAAGCACGAGTCCCGCCCACATCCAGAGGAGACCCGCGTTTCCGACTCCTAGCTCGAGAGGAGGCATCCTTTCCCTGCGTGGTGGGGAAAGAATTGCCCGCGTTACCGTCGCATCTCAAGAGGAGGGCGCTCTCCACAGGAAAGGCGAGAGGAACTCCAGGGTCGTGCCACCATTCCCAGCGTCCCCAGATGTCTCACTCCATTCCAGGGAAACCTGTTTTCCCTGCACTGCCTCGACTTTGAAGAGGAGGATCCACTCACACCACGGTGGCACGTGGGACTGCCCAGTGGGTAAACGTCGTGGGAAAGCCTCGTGGCAAAGCCTCCAAGGAAAGCCACAGATTCCTGGATTCACGAGAAGGGAAGAGTGACACTGCTGCTACAACTCGGGAGGAAATTGCACATGCATGCCCCCAATAGATATGAGGACTGACTCACCTGGGAGACTCCAGAAGTACCCCAAGATCCATGTAAGCACTGTAGAGGTATTCTCAGGTTCCGGCACCGACTCCACACAAGGTCTTAGGCGCCGGCCGGCATCGACGGGAGAGGAATCCCGAGAGGCCCCCGAGCAACTCGCATGGAGCCTGACCTTTCCTGAGGCCACCAGAGCGGGTCCCTGAGGTCCCATCTTAAGTCCACAGTACCTTCCGCAACTCGAGAAAATCCAGGAGGTTCTCCCCTTCAGGCGACATGAGGTACATTTGTGCTGAGGCGTCGCGAGGATAATCACACCTAACCTCTGGAACTTCCAAAGGGTCCTTCACACCCTTGCTGCAACTCAAGAAGTTCCTCGACATACCCGTTTCCACTCGAGAGAAAGCACAGAGAGTCCCGACCACATCCACAGGAGCCCCGTTTCTGCCTCATAGTTCCAGAGGAGGGATCCTTTCCCTACGTGGTCGAGTAAGTATTCCCGGCGTTCCCGTCGCATCTCAAGGGGAGGTGCTCTCCACAGGAAAGGCGAGAGGAACTCCAGGGTCGTGCCACCATTCCCAGAGTCCCCCAGATGCTCAGTCCATTCCAGGAAAACCAGTTTTCCCTGCACTGCCTCGACATTCAAGCCGAGGATCGACTCATACAATGGTGGCACGTGGGACAGCCCTGTGGGAAAGCCTCGTGGGAAAATCCTCGTGGGAAAGCCTCGAGGGAAAGCCCCTGATCCCTTGATCCCCGAGAAGGGAAGCGTGACACTCCTGCTACAGCTCGGGAGCGCACGTGCATGCCCCCACTCGAGACGAGGACTGACTCCCCTGGGGAGACTCCAGAAGTACCTCAAGATCCATGTCAGCACTGGAGAGGAACCCTCAGGTTCTGACACCAACTCCACACATGGTCTTACGCCCCGGCATCGATGGGAGAGGAATCCCGAGAGGCCCCTGAGCAACTCGCATGGGGATTGGCCTTTCCTGAGGCCACCAGAGCAGGTCCCTGAGGTCCCCGTCGTAAGTCGAGAGCACCTGCCCCAACTCCGAGAAAATCCAGGAGGTTCTCCCCTCCAGGCGAGATGAGGCCCATTTCCTCTGAGGCGTCTCGAGGCTAATCACACCTAACATCTGGAACTTCCAAAGGGTCCTTCACACCCTTGCTGCAACTCAAGAAGTTGCCCGACATACCCGTCTCTACTCGAAAGGAAGCACGAGAGTCCCGCCCACTTCCAGAGGAGCCCCGTTTCCGCCTCCTTGCTCGAGAGACAGGTTCCTTTCGCTGCGTGGTCGGGAAAGAATTCCCGGCGTTCCTGTGGCATCTCAAGAGGAGGCACTCTCCACAGGAAAGGCGAGAGGAACTCCAGGGTCGTGCCACCATTCCCAGAGTCCTCCAGATGTCTCAGTCCATTCCAGGGAAACTTGTTTTCCCTGCACTGCCTCGACTTTCAAGCCGAGGATCGACTCACACCACGGTGGCACGTGGGACAGTCCTGTGGGAAAGCCTCAAGGGAAAGCCCCTGATGCCTTGATCCAAGCGAAGGGAAGCGTGACACTGCTGCTACAGCTCGGGAGGAAAGAGCACGTGCATGTCCCCACTCGAGACGAGGACTGACTCCCCTGGGGAGACTCCAGAAGTACCCCAAGATCCATGTCAGCACTGGAGAGGAATCCACAGGTTTCGGCACCGACTCCACTCAAGGTCTTAGGCCCCGGCATCGAGGGGAGAGGAATCCCGAGAGGCCCCTGAGCAACTCGCATGGGGACTGGCCTCTCCTGAGGCAACCAGAGCGGGTCTCTGAGGTCCCCATCGTAAGTCGAAAGCACCTGCCGCAACTAGAGAAAGTCCAGGAGGTTCTCCCCTCCAGGCGAGATGAGGCCCATTTCCGCTGAGGCGTCTCAAGGCTAATCACATCTAACGTCTGGAACTTCCAAAGCGTCCTTCACACCCTTGCTGCAACTCAAGAAGTTCCCCGACATACCGGTCTCCTCTCGAGAAAAAGCAAGAGAGTCCCGGCCACATCCAGAGGAGCCCCGTTTCCGCCTCCTAGCTCGAGAGGAGGGATCCTTTCCCTGCGAGGTGGGGAAAGAATTCCCCGCGTTCCCGTCGCATCTCAAGAGGAGGCGCTCTCCACAGGAAAGGCGAGAGGAACTCCAGGGTCATGCCACCATTCCCAGAGTCGCCTTGATGTCTCAGTCCATTCCAGGGAAACCTGTTTTCCCTGCACTGCCTCGACTTTCAAGCCGAGGATCGACTCACACCACGGTGGCACGTGGGACAGCCCTGTGGGAAAGCCTCGTGGGAAAGCCTCGTGGGAAAGCCTCCAAGGAAAGCCACAGATTCCTGGATCCACGCGAAGGGAAGAGTGACACTGCTGCTACAGCTCGGGAGGAAATTGCACATGCATGCCCCCAATAGATATGAGGACTGACTCACCTGGGAGACTCCAGAAGTACCCCAAGATCCATGTAAGCACTGTAGAGGTATTCTCAGGTTCCGGCACCGACTCCACACAAGGTCTTAAGCGCCGGCATCGACGGGAGAGGAATCCCGAGAGGCCCCCGAGCAACTCGCATGGAGCCTGACCTTTCCTGAGGCCACCAGAGCGGGTCCCTGAGGTCCCCATCTTAAGTCCACAGCACCTTCCGCAACTAGAGAAAATCCAGGAGGTTCTCCCCTCCAGGCGAGATGAGGCCCATTTCCGCTGAGCCGTTTTGAGGCTAATCACATCTAACATCTGGAACTTCCAAAGGGTCCTTCACACCCTTGCTGCAACTCAAGAAGTTCCCCGACATACCCGTCTCCACTCGAGAGGAAGCACGAGAGTCAGGCCCACATCCAGAAGAGCCCCATTTCCGCCTCCTATCCCGAGAGGAGGGATCCTTTCCCTGCGTGGTCGGAAAACAATTCCCGGTGTTCCCATCGCATCTCAAGAGGAGGCACTCTCCACGGGAAAGGCGAGAGGAACTCCAGGGTCGTGCCACCATTCCCTGAGTCCCCCAGATGTCTCAGTCTATTCCAGGGAAACCTGTTTTCCCTGCACTGCCTCGACTTTCAAGCCGAGGATCGACTCACACCACGGTGGCACGTGGGACAGCCCTGTGGGAAAGCCTCTTGGGAAAGCCACAGTAACCTTGATCCACGCGAAGGGAAGCGTGACACTGCTGCTACAGCTCGGGAGGAAAGCTCACGTGCATGCCCCCACTCGAGACGAGGACTGACTCCACTGGGGAGACTCCAGGAGTTCGCCCAAGATACATGTCGGCACTGCAGAGGAATCCTCAGTTTCCAGCACCGACTCCACACAAGGGCTTAGGCCCCGGCATTAACGGGAGAGGAATCCCAAGAGGCCCCCGAGCAAACTCGCATGGGGACTGGCCTTTCCTGAGGCGACCAGAGCGGGTCCCTGAGGTCCCCGTCGTTAGTCGAGAGCACCTGCCACAACTCCAGAAAATCCAGGAGGTTCTCCCCTCCAGGCGAGATGAGGCCCATTTCCGCTGAGGTGTCTCGAGGCTAATCACACCTAAACTCTGGAACTTCCAAAGGTTCCTTCACACCCTTGCTTCAACTCAAGAAGTTCCCCGACATACCCGTTGCCACTCGAGAGGAAGCACGAGAGTCCCACCACATCCAGAGCAGTCCCGCTTCCGCCTCCTAGCTCGAGAGGAGGGATCCTTTCCCGGCGTGTTCGGGAAAGAATTCCCGGCATTCCCGTCGCATCTCAAGAGGAGTCGCTCTCCACAGGAAAGGCGAGAGGAACTCAGAGTCGTGCCACATTCTCAGAGTCCCCCAGATGTCTCAGTCCATTCCAGGGAAACCTGTTTTCCCTGCACTGCCTCGACTTTCAAGCCGAGGATCGACTCACACCACGGTGGCACGTGGGACAGCCTGTGGGAAAGCCTCGTCGTGGGAAAGCCTCGAGGGAAAGCCCCAGATCCTTGATCCACGCGAAGGGAAGCGTGACACTGCTGCTACAGCTCGGGAGGAAAGCGCACGTGCATGCCCCCACTCGAGACGAGGACTGACTCCCCTGGGGAGACTCCAGAAGTACCCCAAGATCCATGTCAGCACTGGAGAGGAATCCACAGGTTCGGCACCGACTCCACAAGGTCTTAGGCCCCGGCATCGAGGGGAGAGGAATCCCGAGAGGCCCCCGAGCAACTCGCATGGGACTGGCCTTTCCTGAGGCCACCAGAGCGGGTCCCTGAGGTCCCCGTCGTAAGTGAGAGCACCTGCCGCAACTCGAGAAAATCCAGGAGGTTCTCCCCTCCAGGCGAGATGAGGCCAATTTCCGCTGAGGCTTCTCGAGGCTAATCACATCTAACCTCTGGAACTTCCAAAGGGTCCTTCACACCCTTGCTGCAACTCAAGAAGTTCCCGACATACCCGTCTCCACTCGAGAGGAAGCACGAGAGTCCCGCCCACATCCAGAGGAGCCCGTTTCCGCCTCCTAGCTCGAGAGGAGGGATCCTTTCCCTGCGTGGTCGGGAAAGAATTCCCGGCATTCCGTCGCATCTCAAGAGGAGGCGCTCTCCACAGGAAAGGCGAGAGGAACTCCAGGGTCGTGCCACCATTCCCAGAGTCCCCCCAGATGTCTCAGTCCATTCCAGGGAAACCTGTTTTCCAGCACGCTCGACTTTCAAGCCGAGGATCGACTCACACCACGGTGGCACGTGGGACAGTCCTGTGGGAAAGCCTCGTGGGAAAGCCGATGCCTTGATCCACGCGAAGGGAAGCGTGACACTGCTGCTACAGCTCGGGAGGAAAGAGCACGTGCATGCCCCACTCGAGACGAGGACTGACTCCCCCTGGGGAGACTCCAGAAGTACCCCAAGATCCATGTCAGCACTGGAGAGGAATCCTCAGGTTCCGGCACCGACTCCACACAAGGTCTTAGGGCCCCGGCATCGAGGGGGGAGAGGAATCCCGAGAGGCCCCCCGAGCAACTCGCATGGGGACTGGCCTTTCCTGAGGCCACCAGAGCGGGTCTCTGAGGTCCCCCCGTAAGTCGAAAGCACCTGCCGCAACTAGAGAAAAATCCAGGAGGTTCTCCCCCTCCAGGCGAGATGAGGCCCATTTCCGCTGAGGCGTCTCAAGGCTAATCACATCTAAACCGTCTGGAACTTCCAAAGGGTCCTTCACACCCTTGCTGCAACTCAAGAAGTTCCCCGACATACCCGTTTTCCACTCGAGAGGAAGCACGAGAGTCCCGCCCACATCCAGAGGAGCCCCGTTTCCGCCTCCTAGCTCGAGAGGAGGGATCCTTTCCCTGCGTGGTAGGGAAAAGAATTCCCGCGTTCCGTCGCATCTCAGAGGAGGCGCTCTCCACAGGAAAGGCGAGAGGAACTCCAGGGTCGTGCCACCATTCCAGAGTGCCCCAGATGTCTCAGTCCATTCCCAGGGAAACCTGTTTTCCCTGCACTGCCTCGACTTTCAAGCCGAGGATCGACTCACACCACACGGTGGCAGCGTGGACAAGCCCTGGGAAAGCTCGTGGGGTCCCTCGAGGGAAAGCCGCAGATCCCTTGTTCGAAGGGGTTGACA
>NW_017202998.1:0-6180 GCF_001704415.2 Capra hircus
GGACCTCAGGGACCGCTCTGGTCGCCTCAGGAAAGGCCAGTCCCCATGCGAATTGCTCTGGGCCTCTCGGGATTCTTCTCCATAGATTCCGGGGTCTAAGACCTTGTGTGGAGTCGGTGCCGGAATCTGAGCATTCTTCTCCAGTGCTGACATGGATCTTGGGGTACTTCTGGAGTCTCCCCAGGGGAGTCAGTCCTCATCTCGAGTGGGGCCATGCACGTGCGCTTTCCTCCCGAGCTGTAGCAGCAGTGTCACGCTTCCCTTCGCGTGGATCAAGGATCTGGGGGGCTTTCCCTCAAGGCTTTCCCAAGAGGCTTTCCCACGAGGCTTCGCACAGGGCTGTCTCAGGTGCCACCGTGGTGTGAGTCGACCCTCGGCTTGAATGTCGACGCAGTGCAGGGAAAACAGGTTTCCCTGGAATGGACTGAGACATCTGGGGACCCTGGGAATGGTGGCACGACCCTGGAGTTCCCCTCGCCTTTCCTGTGCAGAGCGACTCCTCTTGAGATGCGACGGGGAATGCCGGGAATTCTTTCCCCGACCACGCAGGGAAAGGATCCCTCCCCTCGACGTATGAGGCGGAAATGGGGCTCCTCTGGATGTAGGCGGGACTCTCGTGCTTCCTCTCGAGTGGAGATGGGTATGTCGGGGAACTTCTTGAGTTGCAGCAAGGGTGTGAAGGACCCTTTGGAAGTTCGAGGGGTTAGGTGTGATTAGCCTCGAGACGCCTCAGCGGAAATGGGCCTCATCTCACCTGGAGGGGAGAACCTCCTGGATTTTCTCGAGTTGCGGCAGGTGGTCTCCACTTACGACTGGGACCTCAGGGACCCAGTCTGGTGACCTCAGGAAAGGCCAGTCCCCATGGAGTTCCTCGGGGGGCCTCTCGGGATTCCTCTCCCTTTGATGCTTAGGCCTAAAACCTTGCGTGGAGTCAGTGTCGGAACCTGAGGATTCCTATCCAGTGCTGACATGGATCTTGGGGTACTTCTGGAGTCTCCCCAGGGGGTCAGTCCTCGTCTCGAGTGGGGGCATGCACGTGCTATTTCCTCCGAGCTGAAGTAGCAGTGTCACGCTTCCTTCGCGTGGATCAAGGGATCTGTGTCTTTCCCTCGAGGCTTTCCACGAGGCTTTCCCACAGGGCTGTCCCACGTGCCACCGTGGTGTGAGTCTATCCTCGGCTTGAAAGTCGAGGCAGTGCAGGGAAAACAGGTTTCCCTGGAATGGACTGAGACATCTGGGGGACTCTGGGATTGGTGGCAGACACGGGGGTTCCTCTCGCTTTTCCTGTGGAGAGCCGCTCCTCTTGAGATGTGACGGAAATGCCGGGGAATTCTTTCCCGAGCACGCAGGAAAGGGTCCCTCCTCTCAAGCTAGGAGGCGGAAACGGGGCTCCTCTGGATGTGGGCGGGGACTCTCGTGCTTCCTCTCGAGTGGAGACGGGTATGTCGGGGAACTTCTTGAGTTGCAGCAAGGGTGTGAAGGACCCTTTGGAAGTTCCAGAATTCAGGTGTGATTAGCCTCGAGACGCCTCAGCGGAAATGGGCCTCATCTCGCCTGGAGGGGAGAACCTCCTGGATTTTCTCGAGTTGTGGCAGGTGCTCTCGACTTACAACGGTGACCTCAGGGACCCGCTCTGGTGACCTCATGAAAGGCCAGTCCCCATGCGAGTTGCTCGGGGCCTCTCGGATTCCTCTCCCATCGATGCCGGTGCCTTAGACCTTCTGTGGCGTCGGAGCCAGAACCTGAGGATTCCCGTCCTGTGCTGACATGGAACTTGTGGTACTTCTGGAGTCTCCCCAGGGGAGTCAGTCTCCTCTCGAGTGAGGGCATGCACGGGCCCTTTCCTCCCGAGCTGTAGCAGCATGTCACGCTTCCCTTCGCGTGGATCAAGGGATCAGGGGGCTTTCCTCAAAGGCTTTCCCTCGAGGTTTTTTCCCACGAGGCTTTCCCACGAGGCTTTCCGACAGGGCTGACCCACTGTCACCGTTGTGTAAGTCGATCCTCGGCTTGAAAGTCGAGGCAGTGCAGGGAAAACAGGTTTCCCTGGAATGGACTGAGACATCTGGGGGACTCTGGGAATGGTGGCACGACCCTTGAGTTCCTCTCGCCTTTCCTGTGGAGAGCGCCTCCTCTTGAGATGCGAGGGGAATGCTGGGAATTCTTTCCAGACCACGCAGTGAAAGGATACCTCCTCTCGAGCGATGAGGCGGAAACGAGGCTCCTCTGGATGTGGCGGGACTCTCGTGCTTCCTCTCGAGTGGAGACGGGTATGTCGGGGAACTTCTTGAGTTGCAGCAAGGGTGTGAAGGACCCTTTGGAAGTTCCAGAGGTTAGGTGTGATTAGCCTCGAGACGCCTTAGCGGAAATTGGCCTCATCTCGCCTGGAAGGGAGAACCTCCTGGATTTTCTCGAGTTGAGGCAGGTTCTCTCAACTTACGACGGGGACCTCAGGGACCCTCTCTGGTGGCCTCAGGAAAGGCCAGTCCCCATGCGAGTTGCTCGGGGCCTTTCGGGATCCCTCCCGTCGATGCCCGGGCCTAAGACCTTGTTTGGAGTCGGTGCCGGAACCTGAGGATTCCTCTCCAGTGCTGACATGGATCTTGGGTACCTCTGAAGTCTCCCAGGGGAGTCAGTCCTCGTCTCGAGTGGGGGCATGCACGTGCGATTTTCTCCCGAGCTGTAGCAGCAGTGTCATGCTTCCCTTCGCAGGAATCTAGGGAACAGTGGCTTTCCCTCGAGGCTTTCCCCTAGAGGCTTTCCCACCAGGCTTTCCCACGAGGCTTTACCACAGCGCTGTCCACGTGCCACCATGGTGTGAGTCGATCCTCGGCTTGAAAGTTGAGGCAGTGCCGGGAAAACAGGCTTCCCTGGAATGGCCGGAGACATCTGGGGGACTCTGGGAATGGTGGAACGACCCTGGAGTTCTTCTCGCCTTTCCTGTGGAGAGCGCCTCCTTTCGAGATGCGACGGGAACGCCGCCGGGAATTCTTCCCGACCACGCAGGGAAAGGATCCCTCCTCTCGAGCTAGGAGGCCGAAACGGGGCTCCTCTGGATGTGGGCGGGACTCTCGTGCTTCCTCTCGAGTGGAGACGGATATGTCTGGGAACCTCTTGAGTTACAGCAAGGGTGTGAAGGACCATTCGAAGTTCCAGAGGTTAGGTGTGATTAGCTCGAGACGCCTCAGCGGAAATGAGCCTCATCTCGCCTGGAGGGGAGAACCTCCTGGATTTTCTCGAGTTAGGGCAGGTGCTCTCTACTTACGATGGGGTCTCAGGGACCCGCTCTGGGGCCTCAGGAAAGGCCAGTCCCCATTCGAGTTGCTCGGGACTCTCGGGATTTCCCTCCTGTCAATGCCGGGGCCTAACAACTTGCGTGGAGTCGGTGCCAGAACCTGAGGTTTCCTCTCCGTGCTGACATGGATCTTGGGGTACTTCTGGAGTCTCCCCAGGGGAGTCAGTCCTCGTCTCGAGTGGGGGATGCACCTGCGCTTTCCTCCCGAGGTGTAGTAGCAGTGTCATGCTCCCATCGCGTGGATCAAGGGATCAGTGGCTTTCCCTCGAGCCTTCCTCACGAGGCTTTCCCATAAGGCTTTCCCACGAGGCTTTCCCACAGGGCTGTCCCACGTGCCACCGTGGTGTGAGTCTATCCTTGGCTGGAAAGTCGAGTCAGTGCAGGGAAAACAGGTTTCCCTGGAATGGACTGAGACATCTGGGGGACTCTGGGAATGGTGGTACCACCCTGGAGTTCCTCTCGCCTTTCCTGTGGAGAGCGCCTCCTCTTGAGATGCGACGGGAACGCCGGGAATTCTTTCCCTACCACGCTGGGGAAGGATCCCTCCTCTCGATCTAGGAGGCGGAAACGGGGCTCCTCTGGATGTGGGCGGGACTCTCGTGATTCCTCTCGAGTGGAGACGGGTATGTCGGGGAACTTCTTGAGTTGCAGCAAGGGTGTGAAGGACCCTTTGGAAGTTCCAGAGTTTAGGTGTGATTTCCCTCGAGACGCCTCAGCGGAAATGGGCCTCATCTCGCCTGGAGGGTGAACCTCCTGGATTATCTCGAGTTGCGGCAGGTGCTATCGACTTACGACGGGGACTTCAGGGACACGCTCTGGTGGCCTCAGGAAAGGCCAGTCCCCATGCGAGTTGCTCAGGGGCCTCTCGGGATTCCTCTCCAAGCGATGCCGGGGCCTAAGATCTTGTGTGGAGTCGGTACAGGAACATGAGGATTCCTCTCCAGTGCGGACACGGATCTTGGGGTACTTCTGGAGTCTCCCCAGGGGAGTCAGTCCTCGTCTCAAGTGGGGGCATGCACGCGGGCTTTCCTCAGGAGCTGTGGCAGCAGTGTCATGCTTCCCGTCGAGTGGATCAAGGGATCTGTGGCTTTCCCTCGAGGCTTTCCCACGAGGCTTTCCCACGAGGCTTTCCCACAGGGCTGTCCCCCGTGCCACTGTGTTGTGCGTCGATCCTCGGCTTGAAGGTCGAGGCATTGAAGGAAAAACAGGTTTCCCTGGAATGGACTTAGACATCTGGGGGACTCTGGGAATGGTGGCACGACCCTGGAGTTCCTCCCGCCTTTCCTGTGGAGAGCACCTCCTCTTGAGATGCGACGGGAACTCCCGGAATTCTTTCCCGACCACGCAGGGAAAGGATCCCTCCTCTCGAGCTAGCAGGCGGAAACGGGGCCACTCTGGATATGGGCGGAACTCTCGGATTCCTCTTGAGTGGAGACGGGTATGTCGGGGAACTTGTTGAGTTGCAGCAAGAGTGTGAAGGACCCTTTCGAATTTCCAGAGTTAAAGTGTGATTACCCCCCAGTTGCCTCAGCGGAAATGGGCCTCATCTCGCCTGGAGGGGATAACCTCTTGGATTTTTTCGAGTTGCGGAGGTGCTCTCGACTTACGATGCGGACCTCAGGGACAACTCTGGTGGCCTCATGAAACGCCAGTCCCCATGCGAGTTGCTCTGGGGCCTCTCGGGATTCTTCTCCCATAGATGCCGGGGCCTAAGACCTTGACTGAAGTCGGTGCGGAACCTGAGGATTCCTCTCCAGTGCTGACATGGATCTTGGGGTACTTCTGGAGTCTCCCCAGGGGAGTCAGTCCTCGTCTCGAGTGGGGCCACGCACGTGCGCTTTCCTCCCGAGCTGTAGCAGCAGTGTCACGCTTCCCTTCGTGTGGATCAAGGGATCTGTGTCTTTCCCTCGAGGATTTCCTACGAGGCTTCCCACAGGGCTGTCCCACGTGCCACCGTGCTGTGAGTCGATCCTCGGCTTGAAAGTCGAGGCAGTGCAGGGAAAAAAGGTTTTCCTGGAAGGGACTGAGACATCTGGGGAACTCTGGGAATGGTGGCACGGCCCTGGAGTTCCTCTCGCCTATCCTGTAAAGAGCACCGCCTCTTGAGATGCGACGGGAACGTCGGGAATTCTTTCGTAAACACGCAGGGAAAGAATCCCTGCTCTCGAGCTAGGAGACAGAAACGGGGCTCCTCTGGATTGGGCGGGACTCACGTGCTTCCACTCGAGTGGAGACGGGTATGTCGGGGATATTCTTGAGTTGCAGCAAGGGTGTGAAGGACCCTTTTGGTAGTTCCAGAGGTGTGGTGTGAATAGCCTCGAGACGCCTCAGTGGAAATGGGCCTCATCTCGCCTGGAGGGGAGAACCTCCTGGGTTTTCTCGAGTTGCGGAAGGTGCTCTCGACTTACGACAGGGACCTCAGGGACCCGCTATGGTGGCCTCAGGAAAGGCCAGTCCCCATGCGAGTTGCTCGTGGGCCGCTCGGGATTCCTCTACCGTCGATGCCGGGGCCTAAGACTTTGTGTGGAGTCGATGCCGGAACCTGAGGATTCCTCTCCAGTGCAGACATGGATCTTGGGGTACTTCCGGAGTCTCCCCAGGGGAGTCAGTCCTCGTCTCGAGTGGGGGCATGCACGTGCGCTTTCCTCCCGAACTGTAGCAGCAGTGTCGCGCTTTCATTCGCCTGGATCAAGGGATATGTGGCTTTCCCTCGAGTCTTTCCCACGAGGCTTTCCCACGAGGCTTTTCCAAGAGGCTTTCCACGAGCTCCCACAGGCTGTCCCCGTGCCACCGTGGTGTGAGTCGAACCTCGGCTTGAAAGTCGAGGCAGTGCAGGGAAAACAGGTTTCCCTGGAATGGACTGAGACATCCAGGGGACTCTGGGAATG
>NW_017202999.1:0-6180 GCF_001704415.2 Capra hircus
CCTTACTGCAAATCAAGAAGTTCCAACATGCCCGTCTCCACTCGACAGGAACCACGAAAGTCCCACCCACATCCAGAGGAGACCCGTTTCCGCCTCCTTGCTAGAGAGGAGGATCCTTTCCCTGCGTATCGGGAAAGAATTCCTGGATTTCCCGAGGCATCTAAAGAGGAGGCGCTCTCCAGGAAAGGCGAGAGGAACTCCAGGGTCGTGCCACTATTCCCAGAGTCCCTCAGATGTCTCAGTCCATTCCAGGGAAACCTGTTTTCCCTGCACTGCCTCGACTTTCAAGCGAGGATCGACTCACACCACGGTGGCACGTGGACAGCCCTGTGGGAAAGCTCGTGGGGAAAGCCTCGTGGAAAAGCCTCGAGGGAAAGCCACAGATCCCTTGATCACGCGAAGGGAAGCGTGACAGTGCTGCTACAGCTCGGAGGAACGCGCACGTGCATGCCCCCTCTCGAGACGAGGACTGCCCCTGAGGAGACTCCAGAAGTAACCCAAGATCCATGTCAGCACTGGAGAGGAATCCTCAGTTCCGGCACCGACTCCACACAAGGTCTTAGCCCCGTATCGAAGGGAGAGGAATCCGAGAGGCCCCGAGCAACTCGCATGGGACTGGCCTTTCCTGAGGCCACCAGAGCGGGTCCCTGTGTTCCCCGTCCTAAGTCCAGAGCACCTGCCGCAACTTGAGAAAATCCAGGAGGTTTTCCCCTCCAGGCGAGATGAGGCCCTTGTCCGCTGAGGCGTCTCGAAGCTAATCACACCTAACCTCTGAACTTCCAAACGGGTTATTCACACCCTTGCTGCAACTCAAGAAGTTCCCCGACATACCCGTCTCCACTTGAGAGGAAGCACTAGAGTCCCGCTCACATCCAGAGGAGCCCCGTTTCCGCCTCCAAGCTCCAGAGGAGGGACCCTTTCCTGCGTGGTAGGAAAGAATTCCGGGGTTACCATAGCATTTCAAGAGGAGGCGGTCTCCACAGGAAAGGCGAGAGGAACTCCAGGGTCGTGCCACCATTCCCAGAGTCCCCCAGATGTCTGCGTCCATTCCAGGGAAACCTGTTTTCCCTGCACTGCCTCGACTTTCAAGCCGAGGATAGACTCACACCACGGTGGCACGTGGGACAGCCCTGTGGGAAAGCCTCGTGGGAAAGCCTCGGGGGAAAGCCTCGAAGGAAATACACAGATGCCGTGATCCAGGCGAAGGGAAGCGCAACACTGCTGCTACAGCTGGGAAGGAAAGCGCACGTGCATGCCCCCACTCGAGACGAGGACTGACTCCCCTGGGGAGACTCCAGAAGTACCCCAAGATCCATGTCAGCACTGGAGAGAATCCTCAGGTTCCGGCACCGAATCCACACAAGGTCTTATGACCCGGCATTGACGAGAGAGGAATCCCGAGAGGCCCCGAGCAATTCGCCTGGGGACTGGCCTTTCGTGAGGCCACCAGAGCGGGTCCATGAGGTACCCGTCGTAAGTTGAGAGCACCTGCCACAACTCAAGAAAATCCAGGAGTTTCTCCCTCCAGGCGAGATGAGGCCATTTCCGCTGAGGTTTTCGAGGCTAATCACACCTAACCTCTGGAACTTCAAAGGGTCCTTCACAGCCTTGCTGCAACTCAAGAAGTTCCCCGACATACCCGTCTCCACTCAAGAGAAAGCCGAGAGTCCGCCCACATCCAGAGGAGCACCGTTTCCGCCTCCTAGCTCGAGAAGAGGGATCCTTTCCCTGCGTTGTCGGGAAAGAATTCCCGGCGTTTCCGTCGCATCTCAAGAGAAGTCGCTCTCCACAGGAAAGCCGAGAGGAACTCCAGGGTCGTGCCACCATTCCCAGAGTCCCCCAGATGTCTCAGTTTATTACAGGGAAACTTGTTTTCCCTGCACTGCCTCGACTTTCAAGCCGAGAATCAACTCACACCATGGTGGCACGTGGGACAACCCTGTGGGAAAGCCTCGTGGGAAAGCCTGGGAAAGCCTCGAGAGAAAGCCACAGGTCCCTTGATCCACGCGAAGGGAACGGTGACACTGCTGCTGCAGCTCGGGAGGAAAGCGCACGTGCATGCCCCACTCGAGACAAGGACTGACTCCCCTGGGGAGACTTAAGAAGTACCCCAAGATCCATGTCAGCACTGGAGAGGAATCCTCAGGTTCCGGCACCGACTCCACACAAGGTCTTAGGCCCGGTATCGAAGGGAGAGAATCCCGAGAGGCCCCGGAGCAACTCGCATGGGGACTGGCCTTTCCTGAGGCCACCAGAGCGGGTCCCTGTGTTCCCCGTTCTAAGTCCAGAGCACCTGCCGCAACTTGAGAAAATCCAGGAGGTTCTCCCTTCCAGGGGGAGATGAGGCCTATTTCCGCTGAGGTGTCTCAAGGCTAATCACACCTAAACTCTGGAACTTACAAAGGGTCCTTCACACCCTTCCTGCAACTCAAGAAGTTCCCGGACATACCCGTCTGCACTCGAGAGGAAGCACGAGCGTCCCGCCCACATCCAGAGGAGCCCCGTTACCGCCTCCTAGCTCGAGAGGAGGGATCCTTTCCCTGCAGGGTCGGGAAAGAATTCCTGTCGTTCCTGTGGCATCTCAAGAGGAGGCGCTCTCCACATGAAAGTCGAAAGGGAATCAAGGGTCGTGCCACCATTCCCAGAGCCCCAGATGTCTCAGTCCGTTCCAGGGAAACCTGTTTTCCCTGCACTGCCTCGACTTTCAAGCGAGGAACGACTCATACCACGGTGGCACGTGGGACAGCCCTGTGGGAAAGCCTCGTGGGAAAGTCTCGTGGGAAACCTCAAGGGAAAGCCTCGATGGAAAGCCACAGATCCCTTGATCCACGCGAAGGGAAGTGTGACAGTGCTGCTACAGCTCGGGAGGAAAGCGCACGTGCATGCCCCCACTCGGGACGAGGACTGACCTCCTGGGGAGACTCCAGAAGCACCCCAAGATCCATGTCAGCACTGGAGAGGAATCCTCAGGTTCCGGCACCGACTCCACACAAGATCTTAGGCCCCGGTATAGAAGGGAGAGGAATCCCGAGAGGCCCCCGAGCAACTCGCATGGGGACTGGCCTTTCCTGAGGCCACCAGAGCGGGTCCCTGTGTTCCCCGTCCTAAGTCCAGAGCACCTGCCGCAACTTGAGAAAATCCAGGAGGTTCTCCCCTCCAGGCGAGATGAGGCCCATTTCTGCTGAGGCGTCTCCAGGCTAATCACACCTAACCTCTGGAACTTCCAAATGGTCCTTCACACCATATCTGCAACTCAAGAAGTTCGCCGACATACCCGTCCACTCGAGAGAAAGCACGAGAGTCCCGCCCACATACAGAGGAGACCCGTTTCCGCCTCATAGCTCGAGAGGAGGGATCCTTTCCTGCAGGGTCGGGAAAGAATTCCCGGCGGTCCAGTCGCATCTCAAGATGAGGTGTTCTCCACAGGAAAGGCGAGAGGAACTCCAGGGTCGTGCCACCATTCCCAGAGTCCCCAGATGTCTCAGTCCATTCCAGGGAAACCTGTTTTGCCTGCACTGCCTCGACTTTCAAGCCGAGTATCGACTCACACCACGGTGGCACATGGGACAGCCCTGTGGGAAAGCCTCGAGGGAAAGCCACAGATCCCTTGATCCACGCGAAGTGAAGAGTGACGCTGCTGCTACAGCTCGGAGGAAAGCGCACGTCCATGCCCCCACTCGGGACGAGGACACACTCCCCTGGTGAGACTCCAGAAGTACCCCAAGATCCATGTCAGCACTGGAGAGGAATCCTCAGGTTCCGGCACCGACTCCACACAAGATCTTAGGTCCCGGCATCGACGGAGAGGAATCCCGAGAGGCCCCCGAGCAACTCGCATGGGGACTGGCCTTTCCTGAGGCCACCAGAGCGGTTCCCTGAGGTCCCCGTCGTAAGTCGAGAGCACCTGCCGAAACCCGAGAAAATCCAGGAGGTTCTGCCCTCCAGGCGAGATGAGGCCCATTTCTGCTGAGGCGTCTCCAGGCTAATCACACCTAACCTCTGGACATTCCAAAGGGCCCTTCACACCCTTGCTGCAACTCAAGACGTTCCCCGACATACCCGTCTCCACTCGAGAGGAAGCACGAGAGTCCCGCCCACATCCAGAGGAGCCCTTTACCTCCTCCGAGCCGACAGGAGGGATCCTTTCCCTGCGTGTTCGGAAAAGAATTCCCGGGGTTCCCGTCACATCTCAAGAGGCGGCGCTCTCCACAGGAAAGGCGAGAGGAACTCCAGGGTCGTGCCACCATTCCTCGAGTCCCCCAGATGTCTCAGTCCATTCCAGGGAATCCTGTTTCCCCGGCACTGCCTCGACTTTCAAACGAGGATCGACTGACACCACGGTGGCACGTGGGACATCACTGTGGGAAAGCCTCGTGGGAAAGCCTGGTGGAAAGCGTCGTTGGAAAGCGTCGTGGGAAAGCGTCGTGGGAAATCCTCGTTGGAAAGCCTCAAGGGAAAGCCCCTTATCCCTTGAACCTCTCAAAGGGAAGCGTGACACTGCTGCTTCAGCTCGGGAGTAATGCGCACGTGAATTCCCCCACTCGAGAGGACGACTGACCCGCTGGGGAGACTCCAGAAGTACCCCAAGATCCATGTCAGCACTGGAGAGGAATGCTCAGATTCTGGCACCTTCTCCACACAAGAACTTAGGCCCCGGCATCAAATGGAGAGGAATCCTGAGAGGCCCCCGAGCAACTCGCACGGGGACTGGCCTTTCCTGAGGCCACCACAGCGGGTCCCTGAGGTCCCCGTCGTAAGTCGAGAGCCCCTGCCGCAACTCGAGAAAATACAGGAGGTTCTCCCCTCCAGGGGAGCTGAGTCCTATTTCCGCTGAGGTATCTGGAGCCTAATCACACCTGACCTATGGAACTTCCAAAGGGGCATTCACACCCTTGCTGTAACTCAAGAAGTTCCCCCACATACCCGTCTCCACTCGAGAGGAAGCACGAGAGTCCCGCCACATCCAGAGGAGCCTTGTTTCCGCCTCCTAGCTCGAGAGGAGGGATCCTTTCCCAGCGTGTCTGGATAGAATTGCCGGTGTTCCCGTCGCATCTCAAGAGGAGGAGCTCTCCACAGGAAAGGCAAGAGGAACTCCAGGGTCGTGCCACCATTCCCAGAGTCCCCCAGATGTCTCAGTCCATTCGAGGGAAACCTGTTTTCCGTGCACTGCCTCGACTTTCAAGCCGAGGATCGACTCACACCACGGTGGCACGTGGGACAGCCCTGTGGGAATGCTCGTGGGAAAGCCTCGTGGGAAAGCCACAAGGGAAAGACCCTGATCCCTTCATCCACGGAAGGGAAGCGCGACACTGCTGCTACAGCTCGAAGGAAAGCGCACGTGCATGCCCCCACTCGAGACGAGGACTGACTCCCCTGGGGAGACTCCAGAAATACCCCAGGATCCATGTCAGCACTGGAGAGAATCCTCAGGTTCCGGCACCGACTCCACACAAGGTCTTAGGTCCTGTCAGTGACTGGAGAGGAATCATGAGAGGCCCCAAGCATCGCAAGGGGACTGCCTTTTCCTGAGGCACCAGAGCGGGTCCCTGAAGTCCCCGTCGTAAGCGAGAGCCCTCCCGCAACTCGAGAAAATACAGGAGGTTCTCCCTTCCAGCGAGATGAGGCCCATTTCCGCTGAGGTGTCTCGAGGCTAATCACATCTAACATCTGGAACTTCCAAAGGGTCTTCACACCCTTACTGTAACTCAAGAAGTTCCCCACATACCCGTCTCCATCGAGAGGAAGCACGAGAGTCCCGCCCACATCAGAGGAGACCCGTTTCCGCCTCCTAGCTCTAGAGGAGGGATCCTTTCCCTGCGTGGTCGGGAAAGAATTCCCGGCGTTCCCGTCGCATCTCAAGAGGAGGCGCTCTCCACAGGAAGGCGAGAGGAACTCCTGGGTCGTGCCACTATTCCCAGAGTCCCCCAGATGTCTCAGTCCATTCCAGGGAAACCTGTTTTCCCTGCACTGCTCGACTTTCAAGCCGAGGATCGACTCACACCACGTGGCACGTGGGACTGCAATGTGGGAAAGCCTCCTGGGAAAGCCTCGAGGGAAAGCCTCTGATCCCTTCATCCACGCGGAAGGGAAGCGCGACACTACTGCCAGTTCGGAAGGAAAGCGCACGTTCATGCCCCACTCGAGACGAGACCTGACTTTCCCTGGGAGACTCCAGAAGTA
>NW_017203000.1:0-6180 GCF_001704415.2 Capra hircus
CGAGGATCGACTCACACCGCGGTGGCACGTTGGACAGCCCTGTGGGAAAGCCTCAGCGGAAAGCCTCGTGGGAAAGCCTCGAGGGAAAGCACAGATCCCTTGATCCACGCGAAGGGAAGCGTGACACTGCTGCTACAGCTCGGGAGGAAAGCACACGTGCATGCCCCCACTCGAGACGAGGACTGACTCCCCTGGGGAGATCCAGAAGTACCCAAGATCCATGTCAGCACTGGAGAGGAATCCCTCAGGTTCCGGCACATACTCCACACAAGATCTTAGGCCCCGGCATCGACGGAGAGGAATCCCGAGAGGCCCCCGAGGAACTTGCATGGGGACTGGCCTTTCCTGAGGCCACCAGAGCGGGTCCCTGAGGTCCCCGTCGTAAGTCGAAAGCACCTGCCACAACTCGAGATAATCCAGGAGGTTCTCCCCTCCAGGGCGAGATGAGGCCCATTTCCGCTGAGGCATCTCGAGGCTAATCACATCTGACATCTGGAATTTCCAAGGGTCCTTCACACCATTGCTGCAACTCAAGAAGTTCCCCGACATACCCGTCTGCACTCGAGAGGAAGCACGAGAGTCCCGCCCACATCCATAGGAGCCACGTTTTCCGCCTCCTAGCTTGAGAGGAGGGATCCTTTCCCTGCGTCGTGGGAAAGAATTCCCCGAGTTCCCGTCGCATCTCAAGAGGAGGCGCTCTCCACAGGAAAGGCGAGAGGCACTCCAGGGTCGTTCCACCATTCCAGATTCCCCCCAGATGTCTCAGTCCATTCCAGGGAAACCTGTTTTCCCTGCACTGCCTCGACTTTCAAGCCGAGGATCGACTCACACCACGGTGCACTTGGGACAGCCTGTGGAAAGCCCTGTGGGAAAGCCTCGTGGGAAAGCCTCGTGGGAAAGCCACAGATCCCTTGATCCACGCGAATGGAAGCGCGACACTGCAGCTACAGCTCGGGAGGAAAGCACACCTGCATGCCCCCACTCGAAATGAGGACCGACTCCCTAGGGAGACTCCAGAAGTACCCCAAGATCCATGTCAGCACTTGAGAGGAATCCTCAGGTTCCGGCACTGACTCCGCACAAGATCTTAGGACCCGGCAACGAAGGGAGAGGAATCCTGAGAGGCCCGCGAGCAATCGCATGGGGACTGGCCTTTCCTGAGGCCACCAGAGCGGGTCCTGAGGTCCCCGTCGTAAGTCGAGAGCACCTGCCGCAACTCGAGAAAATCCAGGAGTTCTCCCTCCAGGCGAGATGAGGCATTTCCGCTGAGGCGTCTCGAAGATAATCACACCTAACCTCTGGAACTTCCAAAGGGTCCTTCACACCCTTGCTGCAACTCAAGAATTCCCCGACATACCCGTGTCCACTCGAGAGGAAGCACGAGATCCCGCCTCACCCAGAGGAGAACCGTTTCTGCCTCCTAGCTCGAGAGGAGGGATCCTTTCCCTGCGTGGTCGGGAAAGAATTCCCGGCTTTCCCGTCGCATCTCAAGAGGAGGCGCTCTCCATAGGAAAGGCGAGAGGAACTCCAGGGTCGTGCCACCATTCCAGAGTCCCCCAGATATCTCAGTCCATTCCAGGGAAACCTGCTTTCCTGCACTGCCTCGACTTTCAAGCCGAGGATCGACTCACACCACGGTGGCACGTGGGACAGCCCTGTGGGAAAGCCTCGTGGGAAAGCCTCGAGGGAAAGGCACAGATCCCTTGATCCAACAGAAGGGAAGCATGACACTGCTGCTACAGCTCGGAGGAAAGCGCACGTGCAAGCCCCCACTCGAGACGAGGACTGACTCCCCTGGGGAGACTCCAGAAGTACCCCGAGGTCCATGTCAGCACTGGAGAGAAATCCTCAGGTTACGGCACCGACTCCACACAAGATCTTAGGCGCCTGCATCTACGGGAGGGGAATCCCGAGAGGCCCCCGAGCAACTCGCATGGGTACTGGCCTTTCCTGAGGCCAGCAGAGCGGGTCCCTGAGTCCCCGTCGTAAGTCGAGAGCACCTGCCGCAACTCGAGAAAATCCAGGAGGTTCTCAACTCCAGGCGAGATGAGGCCCATTTCCGCTGAGGCGTATCGAGGGCTAATCACATCTAACATCTGGAACTTCCAAAGGGTCCTTCACACCCTTGCTGCAACTCAAGAAGTTCCCCGACATACCCGTCTCTACTCGAGAGGAAGCACGAGAGTCCCGCCCACATCCAGAGGAGACCCGTTTCCGCATCCTTGCTCGAGAGGAGGGATCCTTTCCCTGCATGGTGGGGAAAGAATTCCCGGCGTTCCCGTCGCATCTCAAGAGGAGGCGCTCTCCACAGGAAAGGCGAGAGGAACTCCAGGGTCGTGCCACCATTCCCAGATACCCCCATATGTCTCAGTCCATTCCAGGGAAACCTGTTTTCCCTGCACTGCCTCGACTTTCAAGCCAAGGATCGACTCACACCACGGTGGCATGTGGGACAGCCGAGTGGGAAAGCCTCGTGGGAAAGCCTCGTGGGAAAGCCTGGAGGGAAAGCCACAGATCCCTTGATCCACGCGAAGGGAAGCGCGACACTGCTGCTACAGCTCGGGAGGAAAGCACACGTGCATGCCCCCATCCAGACGAGGACTGACTCTCCTGGGGAGACTCCAGAAGTACCCCAAGATCCATGTCAGCACTATAGAGGAATCCTCAGGTTCCGGCACCGACTCCACGAAAGGTCTTAGGCCCCGGCATCGAAGGGAGAGGATTCCCGAGAGGCACCCGAGCAACTCGCATGGGGACTGGCCTTTCCTGAGGCCACCAGAGCGGGTCCCTGAGGTCCCGGTCGTAAGTCGAGAGCACCTGCCGCAACTCGAGAAAATCCAGGAGGTTCTCCCCTCCAGGCGAGATGAGGCCATTTGCCCTGAGGCTTCTCAAGGCAAATCATACCTAACCTCTGGAACTTCCAAAGGGTCCTTCACACCCTTGCTGCAACTCAAGAAGTTCCCCGACATACCCGTATCCACTCGAGAGGAAGCACGAGAGTCCCGCCCACATCCAGAGGAGCCCCGTTTCCGCCTCCTAGCTCGAGAGGAGCGATCCTTTCCCTGCGTGGTCGGGAAAGAATTCCCAGTGTTCCCGTCGCATCTCAAGAGGAGGCGCTCTCCACAGGAAAAGCGAGAGGAACTCCAGGGTCGTGAAACCATTCCCAGAGACCCCAGATTTCTCAGTCCATTCCAGGGAAACCTGTTTTCCCTGCACTGCCTCGACTTTCAAGCCGAGGATCGACTCACACCACGGTGGCACGTGGGACAGCCCTGTGGGAAAGCCTCGTGGGAAAGCCTCGAGGGAAAGCCTCGAGGGAAAGCCACAGATCCCATGATCCACAAGAAGGGAAGCGCGACACTGCTGCTACAGCTCGGGAGGAAATCACACGTGCATGCCCCCAATCGAGACGAGGACTGAGTCTGCTGGGGAGACTCCAGAAGTACCCAAGATCCATGTCAGCACTGGAGAGGAATCCTCAGATTCCTGCACCGACTCCACACCAAGGTCTTAGGCCCCGGCATCGACGGAAGAGGAATCCTGAGAGGACCCCGAGCAACTCGCATGGGGACTGGCCTTTCCTGATGGCTACCAGAGCGGGTTCCCTGGATGTCCCCGTCGTAATTCGAGAGCACCTACCGCAACTCGAGAAAATCCAGGAGGTTCTCCCCTCCAGGCGAGATGAGGCCCATTTCCCGCTGAGGCGTATCGAGACTAATCACACCTAACCTCTGGAACTTCCAAAGGGTCCTTCACACCCTTGCTGGCAACTCAAGAAGTTCCCCGACATACCCGTCTCCACTTGAGAGGAAGCACGAGAGTCCCGCCCACATCCAGAGGAGCCCGTTTCCGCCTCCTAGCTCGAGAGGAGGGATCCTTTCCCTGCGTTGGTCGGGAAAGAATTCCGGCGTTCCCGTCGCATCTCAAGAGGCAGCGGCTCTCCACAGGAAAGGCGAGAGGAACTCCAGGGTCGGCCACCATTCCCAGAGTCCCCCAGATGTCTCAGTCCCATTCCAGGGAAACCTGTTTTCCCTGCACTGCCTCGACTTTCAAGCCGAGGATCGAGCTCACACCAACGGTGGCACGTGGAGAGCCCTGTGGGAAAGCCTCGTGGGAAAGCCTCGTGGGAAAGCCTCGAGGGAAAGCCACCAGATCCCTTGATCCAGCGCGAAGGGAAGCGTGACAATGCTGCTGACAGCTCGGGAGGAAAGCGCACGTGCAGTGCCCCCACTCGAGCACGAGGACTGACTCCCCTGGGGAGACTCCAGAAGTACACAGACCCACAGAGAATCCCATGTCAGGCACTGGAGAGGAATCCTCAGGTTCCCAGGCCCACCGGCACTCCACCAAGGTCTTAGGCCCCGCATCGACGGAGAGGAATCCTGAGAGGACCCCGAGCAACTCGCATGGGACTGGCCTTTCCTGAGGCTACCAGAGCGGGTCCCTGATGTCCCCGTCGTAAGTCGAGAGCACCTACCGCAACTCGAGAAAATCCAGGAGGTTCTCCCCTCCAGGCGAGATGAGGCCCATTTCCCTGAGGCGTTCGAGCTAATCACACCTAACCTCTGGAACTTCCAAAGGGTCCTTCACACCCTTGCTGCAACTCAAGAAGTTCCCCGACATACCCGTCTCCACTGAGAGGAAGCACGAGAGTCCGCCCACATCCAGAGGAGCCCCGTTTCCGCCTCCTTGCTCGAGAGGAGGGATCCTTTCCTGCGTGGTCGGGAAAGAATTCCGGCGTTCCCGTCGCATCTCAAGAGGAGTCGCTCTCCACAGGAAAGGCGAGAGGAACTCCAGGGTCGTGCCACCATTCCCCAGAGTCCCCCAGATGTCTCAGCCATTCCAGGGAAACCTGTTCTCCCTGCACTGCCTCGACTTTGCAAGCCGAGGATCACCTCACACCACGGTGGCACGTAGGGACATGTAAGCCTGTGGGAAAGCCTCGTAGGGAAAGCCTCGAGGGAAAGCCACAGAATCCCTTGATCCACGCGAAGGGAAGCGTGAAACTGCTGCTAGCAGCTCGGGAGAAAAGCGCATCTGCATGCCCCCACTCGAGCACGAGGACTGACTCCCCTGGGGAGACTCCAGAAGTACCCAAGATCCATGTCCGAGGCACTGGGGACTGGAGAGGAATCCTCAGGTTCCCAGGGCCACCGGACTCCACACAAGGTCTTAGGCCCCGGCATCGACGGAGAGGAATCCGAGAGGCCCCCGAGCAACTCGCATGGGGACTGGCCTTTCCTGAGGCCACCAGAGCGGGTCCCTGAGTCCCCGTCGTAAGTCGAGAGCACCTGCCGCAACTGGAGAAAATCCAGGAGGTTCTCCCTGCAGGCGAGATGAGGCCCATTTCCGCTGAGGCGTCTCGAGGCAAATCACTCCTAACCTCTGGAACTTCCAAATGGTCCTTCACACCCTTGCTGCAACTCAAGAAGTTCCCCGACATACCCGTCTCCACTCGAGAGGAAGCCACGAGAGTCCCGCCCACATCCAGAGGAGCCCCGTTTCCGCCTCCTAGCTCGAGAGGAGGGATCCTTTCCTTGCGTTGTCGGGAAAGAATTCCCGGCATTCCCGTCGCATCTCAAGAGGAGGCGCTCTCCACAGGAAAGGCGAGAGAACTTCAGGGTCGTGCCACCATTCCAGAGTCCCCCAGATGTCTCAGCCCATTCCAGGGGAAACCTGTTCTCCCTGCACTGCCTCGACTTTCAAGCGAGGATCGACTCACACCACGGTGGCACGTAGGAGAGCCCTGTGGAAAGCCTCGTGGGAAAGCCTCGTGGGAAAGCCTCGTAGGAAGCCTCGAGGGAAAGCCACAAATCCCTTGATCCACACGAAGGGAAGTGTGAAACTGCTGCGAGAGCTCGGGAGGAAATCGCATCTGCAGGCCCCCACTCGACACGAGGACTGACGCCCCTGGGAGACTCCAGAAGTACCACAAGATCCATGTCGGGACTGGAGAGGAATCCTCAGGTTCCGGCACTGGAGAGGAATCCTCAGGTTCCGGCTTACTTGCACTGACTCCACACAAGGTCTTAGGCTCCAGCATCGACGGGAGAGGAATCCTGAGAGGCCCCGAGCAACTCGCATGGGGACTGGCCTTTCCTGAGGCCACGAGAGCGGGTCGCTGAGGTCCCCGTCGTAAGTCGAGAGCACCTGCCCGCAACTCGAGAAAATCCAGGAGGT
>NW_017203001.1:0-6179 GCF_001704415.2 Capra hircus
CAGAAATCCCAGCAGATCCCACGCGAAGGAAGCGCGACACTGCTGCTACAGCTCGGGAGGAAAGCGCACGTGCATGCCCCCACTCGAGACGAGGACTGACTCCCCTGGGGAGACTGCAGAATTACCCCAAGATCCTTTTCAGCGCTGGAGAGGAATGCTCAGGTTCCGGCAAAGACTCCACACAAGGTCTTAGGCCCCGGCATCGACGGGAGAGGAATCCCAGAGAGTCCCCCAAGCAACTCGCTTGGGGACTGTCCTTTCCTGAGATCACCAGAGCGGGTCCCTGTGGTCTCCGTCGTAAGTCGTGAGCACCTGCCGCCACTCGAGAAAATCCAGGAGGTTCTCCCCTCCAGGCGAGGTGAGGCCCATTTCCGCTGAGGCGTCTCGAGGCTAATCACACCTAACCTCTGGAACTTCCAAAGGGTCCTTCACACCCTTGCTGCAACTCAAGAATTTTCCCGACATACCCATCTCCACTCGAGAGGAAGCTCGAGAGTTCTGCCCACATCCAGAGGAGCCCCGTTTCCACCTCCTAGCTCAAGAGGAGGGATCCTTTCCCTGCGTTTTCGGGAAAGAATTCCTGGCGATCCCGTCGCATCTCAAGAGGAGGCGCTCTCCACAGGAAAGGCGAGAGGAACTCCAAGGTCGTGCCACCATTCCAGAGTCCCCCAGATGTCTCAGTCCATTCCAGGGAAACCTGTTATCCCTGCACTGCCTCGACCTTCAAGCCGAGGATCGACTCACACCACGGTGGCTCGTGGGACAGCCCTGTGGGAAAGCCTCGTGAGAAAGCCTCGTGGGAAAGCCTCGAGGGAAAGCCACAGATCCCTTGATCCACGCGAAGGGAAGCGTGACACTGCTGCTAAAGCTCGAGAGGAAAGCGCACGTGCATGCCCCCACTTGAGACGAGGACTTACTCCCCTGGGGAGACCTCCAGAAGTACCCCAAGATCGATATCAGCACTGGAGTGGAATCCTCAAGTTCCGGCACCCACTCCACACAAGATCTTAGGCACCGCATCGACGGGAGTGGAATCCGAGAGGCCCCCAATCAACTCACATGGGGACTGGCCTTTCCTGAGGCCACCAGAGCGGGTCCCTGAGGTCCCCGTCGTAAGTCGAGAGCACCTGCCGCAACTCGACAAAATCCAGGTGGTTCTCCCCTCCAGGCGAGATGAGGCCCATTTCCGCTGAGGCGTCTGTAGGCTAATCACACCTAACCTCTGGAACTTCCAAAGGGTCCTTCACACCCTTGCTGCAACTCAAGAAGTTTGCCCGACATACCCGTCTCCACTCCGAGAGGAAGCACGAGAGTCCCGCCCACATCCAGAGGAGTCCCATGTCTGCCTCCTAGCTCGAGCGGAAGGATCCTTTCCCTGCGTGGTCGGGAAAGAATTCCCGGCGTTTCCGGTCCGCATCTTAAGAGGAGGCGCTCTCCACAGGAAAGGCGAGAGGAACTCCAGGGTCGTGCCACCATTCCCAGAGTCCCCCAGATGTCTCAGTCCATTCCAGGGAAAACCTGTTTTCCCTGCCACTGCCTCGACTTTCAAAGCTGAGGATCAACTCAACACCACGGTGGCACGTGGGACAGCCCTGTGGAAAACCCTCGTGGGAAAGCCTCGAGGGAAAGCCACATATCCGTTGATCCACGACGGGAAGCGCCACATTGCTGTTACAGCTCAGGAGGAAAGCGCACGTGCATGCCCCCACTTGAGACGAGGACTGACTCCCTTGTGGAGACTGCAGAAGTACCCCAAGATCCATGTCATCACTGAAGAAGAATGCTCAGGTTCTGGCACCGACTCCACACAAGGTCTTAGGCCCCGGCATCGACTGGAGAGGAATCCCGAGAGGCCCCCGAGCAGCTCGCAAGGGGACTAGCCATTCCTGAGGGAACCAGAGCGTGTCCCTGAGGTCCCCGACGTAATTCGTGAGCACCAGCCGCAACTCGAGAAAATTCAGGAGGTTCTCCCCTAGAGCGAGATGAGGCCCATTTCCGCTGAGGCGAATCGAGGCAAATCACACCTAATATCTGGAACTTCCAAAAGGGTCCTTCACACCCTTGCTGCAACTCAAGAAGTTCCCCGACATACCCGTCTCCCACTCGAGAGGAAGCACGAGAGTTCTGCCCACATCCAGAGGGAGCCCAGTTTCCGCCCTCCTAGCTCGAGAGGAGGGATCCTTTCCACTGCTTGGTGGGGAAAAGAATTCCCGGCGTTCCCGTCGCATCTCAAGAGGAGGCGCTCTCCACAGGAAAGGCGAGAGGAACTCCAGGGTCGTGCCACCATTCCCAGAGTCCCCCAGATGTCTCAGTCCATTCCAGGGAAACCTGTTTTCCCTGCACTGCCTCGACCTTCAAGCCAAGGATCGACTCACACCACGGTGGCTCGTGGTACAGCCCTGTGGGAAAGCCTCGTGGGAAAGCCTCGTGGGAAAGCGTCGAGGGAAAGCCACAGATCCCTTGATCCAAGCGAAGGGAAGCGTGACACTGCTGCTAAGGCTCGAGAGGAAAGTCCACGTGCATGCCCCCACTCGAGACGAGGACTGACTCCCCTGGGAGACTCCAGAAGTACCCAGAGATCCATGTCGCACTGGAGAGGAAACTCACGTTCCGGCACCGAATCCACACAAGGTCTTAGACCGGCATCGACGGAAGAGGAATCCCGAGAGGCCCCGAGCAACTCGCATGGGGACTGGCCTTTCCAGAGGCCACCAGAGCAGGTCCCTGAGGTCCCCGTCAGAAGTCGAGAGCACCTGCCACAACTCGAGAAAATCCAGGAGGTTCTCCCCTCCAGGCGAGATGAGGGCCCATTTCCGCTGAGGCGTCTGGAGGCTAACACCTAACCTCTGGGACTCCCAAAGGGTCCTTCACACCCTTGCTGCAACTCAACAAGTTCCCCGACATACCCGTCTCCACTCGAGGGGAAGCACGAGAGTTCCCCCCACATCCAGAGGAGCCCCGTTTCCGCCTCCTAGCTCCAGAGGAGGGATCCTTTCCCTTCGTGGTCGGGGAAAAATTCCGGCGTTCCCGTCACATCTCAAGAGGAGGCGCTCTCCACAGGAAAGGCGAGAGGAACTCCAGGGTCGTGCCACCATTCCCAGAGTCCCCCAGATGTCTCAGTCCATTCCAGGGAAACCTGTTTTCCCTGCACTGCCTCGACTTTCAAGCCGAGGATCGACTCACACGACGGTGGCACGTGGGACAGCCCTGTGGGAAAAGCCTCGTTGGATATCCTCGTGGGAAAGCCTTGAGGAAAAGCCACAGATCCCTTGATGCACTCCATGGAAAGCATGACACTGCTGCTACAGCTCGGGAGGAAGGCACACGTGCATGCCCCCAATCGAGACGAGGACTGACTCCCCTGGGGAGACTTCAGAAGTACCCAGAGATCCATGTCGTCACTGGAGAGGAAACGTCAGGTTCCGGCACCGACTCCACACAAGGTCTTAGGACCGGCATCGACGGAAGAGGAATCCCGAGAGGCCCCCGAGCAACTCGCATGGGGACTGGCCTTTCCTGAGGCCACCAGAGCGGGTCCCTGAGGTACCCGTCATAAGTCGAGAGCACCTGCCGCAACTCGAGAAAATCCAGGAAGTTCTCCCCTCCAGGCCAGATGAGGCCCATTTCCGCTGAGGCTTCTCGTGGTTAATCAAACCTAACCTCTGGAACTTCCAAAGGGTCCTTCACACCCTTGCTGCAACTCAAGAAGTTCCCCGACATACCCGTCTCCAATCGAGAGGAAGCACGAGACACCCGCCCACATCCAGAGGAGCCCCGTTTCCGCCTCCTAGCTCGAGAGGAGGGATCCTTCCCCTGCGTGGTCGGGATAGAATTCCCAGTATTCCGTCGCATCTAAAGAGGAGGTGCTCTCCACAGGAAAGGCGAGAGGAACTCCAGGGTCGTGCCACCATTCCCAGAGTCCCCCAGATGTCTCAGTCCATTCCAGGAAATCTTTTTTCCCCTGCACGGCCTCGACTTTCAAGCCGAGGATCGACTCACACCACGGTGGCACGTGGGACAGCCCTGTGGGAAAGCCTCATGGGAAAGCCTCGTGGGAAATCCTCCAGGGAAAGCCACAGATCCATTGATCCTCCGGGAAGGGAAGCGCGACACTGCTGCTACAGCTCGGGAGGAAAGCGCACGTGCATGCGCCCTCTCGAGAAGAGGACTGACTCCCTTGGGCAGACTCCAGAAGTACCCCAAGATCCATGTCAGCACTGGAGAGGAATCCTCAGGTTCCGGCACCGACTCCACATAAGTTCTTAGGCCCCAGCATCGACGGGAGAGGAATCCCGAGAGGCCCCAAGGAACTCGCAAGGGGACTGACCTTTCCTGAGGCCACCAGAGTGGGTCCCTGAGGTCCCCGTCGTAAGTCGAGAGCACCTGCTGCAACTCGAGAAAATCCAGGAGGTTCTCCCCTCCAGGCGAGATGAGGCCCATTTCCGCTGAGGCGTCTCGAGGCTAATAACACCTAACCTCTGGAACTTCAAAAGGGTCCTTCACACCCTTGCTTCAACTCAAGTAGTTCCCCGACTTACCCGTCTCCACTCGAGAGGAAGCACGAGAGTCCCGCCCACATCCGAAGGAGACCCTTTTCTGCCACCTCTCTCAAGAGGAGGGATCCTTTCCCTGCGTGGTCGGGAAAGATTTCCCGGCGTTTCCGTCGCATCTCAAGAGGAGGCGCTCTCCACAGGAAAGGCGATAGGAACTCCAGGTGGTGCCACCATTCCAGAGTCCCCCAGATGTCTCAGTCCATTCCAGGGAAACCAGTTTTCCCTGCACTGCTCGACTTTGAAGCCGAGGATCGACTCACACCACGGTGGCACGTGGGAAAGCCCTGTGGGAAAGCCTCGAGGGAAAGCCACAGATCCCTTGAACTACGCGACGGGAAGCGCCACACTGCTCCTACAGCTCGCGAGGAAAGCGCACGTGAACGCCCCCACTCGAGACGAGGACTGACTCCCCTGGGGGAGACTCCAGAAGTACCCAAGATCCATGTCAGCACTGGAGAGGAATCCTCAGGTTCGGCACCAACTCCACACAAGGTCTTAGGCCCCGGCATCCACGGGAGAGGAATCCCGAGAGGCCCCGAGCAACTCGCATGGGGACTGGCCTTTCCTGAGGCACCAGAGCTGGTACCTGAGGTCGCCGTCGTAAGTCGAGAGCACCTACCGCAACTTCGAGAAAATCCAGGAGGTTTCCCCTCCAGCTGAAAATGAGGCCCATTTCCGCTGAGTCGTCACGGGCTAATCACACCTAACCTCTGGAACTTCCAAAGGCGTCCTTCACACCCTTGCTGCAAAATCAAAAGTTCCCCGACATACCCGTCTCCACTCGAGAGGAAGCACGAGAGTCCCGCCCACATCCAGAGGAGCCCCGTTTCGCCTCCAAGCTCGAGAGGAGGCATCCTTCCCCCGTCGTAGGGATAGAATTCCCGGCGCGTTCCCGTCGCATCTCAAGAGGAGGCGCTCTCGACAGGAAAGGCCGAGAGGAACTCCAGATTCTTGCCACCATTCCCAGAGTCCCCCAGATGTCTCAGTCCATTCCAGGGAAACCTGTTTTCCCTGCACTGCTTCGTCTTTCAAGCCGAGGATCGACTCACACCATGCTGGCACGTGGGACAGCCCTGTGGAAAGCCTCGTGGGAAAGCCTCGTGAGGAAGCCTCGAGGGAAAGCCACAGATCCTTGATCCACGCGAAGGGAAACGACACTGCTGCTACAGCTCGGCGAGGAAAGCACACGTGCATTCCCCACTCGAGAGGAGGACTGACTCCCCTGGGGAGTATCCAGAAGTACCCCAAGATTCATGTCAGCACTGGACAGGAATCCACAGTTCCGGCACTGGCTCCACACAAGGTCTTAGGCCCCAGCTTCGACGGGAGTGGAATCCCGAGGGACCCGAGCAACTCTCTTGGGGACTGGCCTTTCCTGAGGACACCAGAGTGGGTCCCTGAGGTCCCCGTCGTACTTCGAGAGCACCTGCCGCACCTCGAGAAAATCCAGGAGGTTCTCCCCTCCAGGCGACATGAGGCCCATTTCCGCTGAGGCGTCTTGAGGCTAACCACACCTCACCTCTGGAACTTCCAAAGGGTCCTTCAAACCTTTGCTGCAACTCAAGAAGTTCCCCGACTTACCCCTCCACACTAGAAGAAGCATGATAGTTCCGCCCACATCCAGAG
>NW_017203002.1:0-6179 GCF_001704415.2 Capra hircus
TTGGGATATCTCAACCGAAGGGCCGGTCCATAGCTACTCGCCTGGGCCCATTGGATGTGCAAGGTGCCCTCGACTAGGTGACCCTAGCATGGCACTCAGCCCGCTCAGACACACTCCCGAGGCTTCTTTCTCATGGAAGCACTGCTCCAACCTAGGAATGTGTCTGCAATGCTTGGAAAGTGCAGTGAGACACACAGCCCTGACTCTGCAATTGAGGCCCTCAGAGCAAGCCTGCCAGCTCTGATGTCTGAGAAGCAAAACACTTGCTGCAAAGAGAGCCTGAAAACACACTCTCTGTGGATGACTTTCCTTCCTCTAAGGAAGATAGTTTTCCCAGTCTCCTGCTTCCTGAATGTCACACAGCTGGAATGCGCTTGCTTGGAGGTCGTGATTTCAGTGGCAATGACCCCTGAGGCCCTTTGCCCAGGGAGGGCTCCCACACTCACAGGCAAATCAAAGCAACTTCCAAGTGAGTCAGCTCTTCACATCAAGTGGCCAAAGTATTGGAGTTTCAGGTTCAGTATTAGTCCTTCCAATGTATATTCAGACCTGATTTCCTTTAGGATGGAGTGGTTGCGTCTCCTTGTAGTCTAAGCGACCTACAAGCATCTTCTCCAACACCACAGTTCAAAAGCATCCAATTTTCAGCTGTCACTTTCTTTATAGTACATCTTTCATATCCATCCATGACATATGGAAAAACCATAGCCTTGACTGGATGGATCTTTGTTGGCAAAGCAACGTCTCGGCTTTTTTAATATGCTGTCTAGTTTGGTCATCACTTTTCTTCCAAGTCATAAATACGTTTTAAGTTCATGGAGGCAGACATCACCTGCAGTGATTTCCAAGCCCCCCAAAATAGTCTGCTGCTGTTTCCAATGTTTTCCCATCTATTTGCCATGAAGTGATGAGACTGGATGCAATGATTTTAGTTTTCTGAATGCTGAGCTTTAAGCTAACTTTTTCACTCTCCTCTTTCACTTTCATCAGGAGACTCTTTAGTTCTTCTTCACTTTCTGCCATAAGGGTGGTGTCATCTGCATATCTGAGATTCTTGATATTTCTCCCAGCAATCTGGATTCCAGCGTGTGCTTCCTCCAGCCCAGTGTTTCTCATGATGTACTCTGCATATAAGTTAAATAAGCAGGGTGACAATACACTGCCTTGACATATTCCTTTTCCTATTTAGAACCAGTCTGTTGTTCCATGTCCAGTTCGAACTGTTTCTTCCTGACCTGCATACAGGTTTCTCAAGAGACAGGTCAGGTGGTCTGGTATTCCCATCTCTTTCAGAATTTTTCCCAGTTTATTGTGATCCACACAGTCAAAGGCTTTGGCATAGTCAATAAAGCAGAAATAGATGTCTTTTTTTCTGGAACTCTCTTGCTTTTTCAATGATCCAGTGGATGTTGGCAGTTTGATCTCTGGTTTCTCTGCATGTTTTAAATCCCTCTTGAACATTTGGAAGTTCACAGTTCATGTGAACTTGGAGAATTTTGAGCATTACTTTACTAGTGTGTGAGATGAGTGCAATTGTGCAGCAGCTTGAATATTCTTTGTCATTGCCTTTCTTTGGATTGGAATGAAAACTGACCTAATGACTAGATGTTTTCAATTGCATATGCTGAAAGAACTGGCTGTGCAGTTTTGAAGAAAAAAAATCATTTTAACCCATTTTCTCTGAAGTGCAAGGCATATCATGGCCATCCCTGAATCATAAAGTCACCTTTTCTTTATGTAGTCATAGTTTCATGCCTAAATTATAGGCCAACTCGTGCTCAAATGGACTCTGATGTCAGGGGCAGATCAACTAATAAAAAGCTTGGATTGTCCCCTCTGGAGGAAAGTGAGATCTTGGTCCACGAGAAGAATCTGAAGGGTTAAGGGAACTTGCAAGAGTGGGGAAAGCTTAGTCCATCCTACATGTACCAAAATCTTAAATAAGGCTTATTTACTTTACCGAAGTAAAAAAAACAGATGATGAAAACAATTATAAATCAATGAAAGGTAAAGAAATCCATAGTCTGTTATCAAAAATTGCATTCTAAGAAAACTTTGTTCTCTTAACCTAGAGAGGAGACTAAATTCCATCTGGTACCAGCTTACCAGAAGACAAACAAACAAACAAACAAATTATCGTAAGCTTAAAAAAAGTATATTCCATATATCTTGAAGTAGCAGTATTTCTGCAAAGGCATCAGTGTGAAACCATAGAGGACATGGTTAAAACCTGATTAAATAGAAATTGACAATGTAATCTGGTCACTGCTGCGACTTGAAATGCTTTTAATATGATAACTGGAATTATAACTGACAGCATTTGACCAGGACATATCAGATTTTCACGGATGTCAGATAATTTCTAGGATATCTATATTAGGAACTGAAGGAATCTTTGAACCTAGGAAAGAAAACAACAGTCTCAAAGGCCCTTGCTGAATCATCTATCAGCAAGGAATGTCTTTGCAAGGATCGCAAAGTGAAGGGAAAATACACCGACCTGCCTCTGCAACTTTGGTCCTCTGAGCAGATCTGGAGGTCTCCCTTTGTATAAGCTAACCTGTTCCTTCCAAATAGAGGTTTGCAACACAAAACAAGTGGCCGCCTATTCTTCCCCGAAGGAGGCTCTCTTTCCCCACATCCTGCGAACTCCCTTTCCCAGCCTCCTGGAAAAGCGCTTCTTGCAGTTCCTTTCAGAAAATCCTATGGACGGAGAAGCCTGGTAGGCTGCAGTCCGTGGGTCGCTGAGGGTCGGACACGACTGAGCGACTGCACTTTCATTTTCACTTTCATGCATTGGAGAAGGCAATGGCAACCCACTTACTGTTCTTGCCTGGAGAATCCCAGGACGGGGGAGCCTAGTGGGCTACCGTCTATGGCGTCGCACAGAGTCGAACACGACTGAAGCAACTTAGCAGCAGCAGCAGCAGCAGCAGTTCCTTTCTTAGGGGCAGTTATCCCTGAGATTGGGACCTGGAAAGGCAGAGCCACCTCCACACACACGTCTTTTCTGTCCCCTTTCCTCTGGAGGAGAGCTCTAGTGAGCCTAGGTCTGTCAGGAAAATTCTTGGCTTTGACGGGATCCCACCCGTGTGTGAACCTGCATACCCGACCTAGGGGCCACAGGCACCTGTTTTGCTCGAGTGGGTCCTGGAGGGGTGCAGCATAGCAAGAGCTTAAAAATCCATCCAATTTGTCTTTTTTTTTTTTACCTCGGAGAGAACGAGTTTGCTCCACCTCCACCCTTTGGCAGTGTGGAGGGAAGAGGGCACCACCCTCTCCCAAAGGGGACATAGGGCCTACCAGGAGAGAAAGGCCCCTTGAGGAGCTGAGCCCAGGTAGGCAGCCAGTGATGTCAAGCACACTCCCGCTGCTTGCTTCTTCATGGGCACTCCCACGATCTGCTAGGAATGTCTTTGCAAGGATCTCAAAGGGAAGGGGAGATACATGGCCCTGTCTCTGGAACTTCAGTCCTCTGAGCAGATCTGGAGGTCTTGAGTTGTATAAGCAAACCTGTTCCTTCCAAATAGAGGCTTGCAAACACACCCCCGGTGGTTGCCTCTTCTTCCCCGAAGAAGTCTTTCTTTCCCCACATGCTGCGAACTCCCTGTCCCAACCTCCAAGAATAGCGCTTCTTGCCATTCCTTTCTTAGAGGCAGTTATCCCTGAGCTTGGGGCCGTAGGGAGTAGCCCCACACTCACAGGGAAAGGCAAAGACTCCTCCATACATCTCCTCTATCCCCTTTGCTCTGGAGGAGAGCTCTAGTGAGCCTAGGTCTTTCAGGAAAATTCTTGGCTTGGACAGGATCTCACCCTGTTTGTGAACCTGCATACCCAACCAGGGGCCACAGAGCACCTGTTTCAGTAAAGTGGGCCCTGAAAGGGTGCAGCCTAGCAAGAGCTTGAAAATCCATTCAATTGCTGTTTTTGTACCTCTGACAGAGCGAGCTTGGCTCCACCCTTTGGCAGTGAGGAGAAAAGAGGCATGACACCCTCCCCAAGGGGACATGGGGCCTACTTCGAGAGGAAAGGCCCCTTGTGGAGCTGAGGCCAGGAAGGCACACAGTCGTGTCAAACACACTCCCACTGCTTGCTTCTTCAGGGGCACTCCCGCTATCAGCTAGGAATGTCTTTGCAATGATCACAAAGGGAAGGGGAGATACAGGGCCCTGCTTCTGGACCTCCGGTGCTCTGAGCAAATCTCGAGTCTCGTTGTTGGTCAAGAGTCAAGTCCCAAGTTCAAGCAAGTCAAGTCAAGTTCAAGTCAAGGTCAAGTTCAAGGTCAAGGTCAAGTTCAAGTTCAAGTTCAAGGTCAAGTCAAGTGAAGTTCAAGTTCAAGGTCAAGTTTCAAGTTCAAGTCAAGTCAATCAAGTTCAAGTTCAAGTCAAGTTCAAGTCAAGTTCAAGTTCAAGTTCAAGTTCAAGTTCAAGTCAAGTCAAGTCAAGTTCAAGTTCAAGTCAAGTCAAGTTCAAGTTCAAGTTCAAGTCAAGTCAAGTTCAAGTTCAAGTCAAGTCAAGTTCAAGTCAAGGTCAAGTTCAAGTTCAAGGTCAAAGGTCAAGGTCAAGGTCCAAGGTCAAGTTCAAGTCAAGTTCAAAGGGCAAGCAAGGCAAGGCAACGGCAACGCCAAGGGCAAGGCCAAGGCCCAGGCCAAGGCAAAGGCCAAGGCCACCAAAGCGAGCCCAAACCCCGTAACGCCTGACAAAAGGCAGAAGCCACTAGGCCCCTGTGCAGAGGAAGCCACTGAAGGCAGCAAGGCCACAGAGCTCCCCGACTCCCATTCCCACATGAAGATGTGAGGATAAAGGGCCTCATCCAGCAAAGCACCCGCTCCCACCCCCAACCCCGGCCCCGCCCCCCGCAGCACGCCCCCTGAAACAACACTGTCTTCCCAGAAAAGAGAACGGAGAAGCCATGTGTGTGCCAAAGGAGCAAGATGAACGAACGATGCCACGCCCTCCGAATTTGGGCACACCTGACGCCTCGGAACCCCGGGCCTGGCCGATGGGTCCCAGCCGTTCTCGGGTGGGAGGGGGGTCAACACATTGGCCGAGAGCCCTTGCCCAGGCCACCCGCAAATCCCCTGAGATGTGATCCGACCACAGGGACCGAGGGCAAACGTACCGCTTGAGGTGCTGGAGGAGCCGGACGAAGCCATGGTGGGAGAGGCACACGGGCACGCTGCAGACTGCTGGCCGAGTGGGCGGGGACCCAGCAGCTCAGGACTCTGGAGAACGGGAGGCGTCTCCGCCACCATTGACGTCAATAGGGTTTGGGTGGGTAGATGGAGGGGGCCGCCCCTGGCCTCTTTCCAAGCAGAGACCCTGGACGGAGTCCCGTGGAGCGAGTGGGCTTTTCCCGGGCACGGCTGTGCCCTGGACCGCCAAGATCCCCGTTGGGGTGGGCGGCAGTTCGGGGCTTTGGTTTGTGGCCCTCCCTCGCAGCGGGGGTGGGTTCAACCCCGAGTGGATCAATCAGGGGCCCTCAGCAGTGCCAAGGGAACTCACCGCCCAGGAAACGCCCCTAGGTCCCTTTGAATTGGCCACCAACGCCCCCTTTCCCAGCCTGCCTTGCTCTGAGATTTCCCGCCTTTTCACATTCCACAGGTCCCTGGTCCTCGACTGTCCCCCGCTGGCTCCTCCGAGGCATTCCGGGACACCAGACGCTCTCTCCAGCGCCTCCACCTAGATCCCTCGCTGTCCTCGCCTCCGTTTCCCCCATGCCCCCTCCCCAACTCCTCCGTGGGCTCTTGGCATCCTTTCCCTACAGCAGTCCCAGAGTGCCACCCGAGGGCTTTGAGTTGCCTGGAGCCCAAGGCTCCGGCCAGAGACCTGAGGGCCAGCGTCTGGACTGGCAGCTAATGCCATTTGGGGCTTTTCTCACGTGGAGCCTGAGGCCCGCACCTCCGCGGGCAACCCCCAGCGCGAGTGCCCTGGAGATACCCGCCCAAGGGGACAGTGTATCCCCTACTGTGGGGAAGGAGGTTCCTGTTTTCCCTGCACTGGTTCGACTTTCACGCCGAGGATCGACTCACACCATGGTGGCAAGGAATAGCCCTGTGGAAAGCCTCATGGGAAAGACTCCAGGGAAAGCCACAGATTCCTTGATCCACGAGAAGGGAAGAGTGAACTGCTGCTACCGCTCGGGAGGAAAGCGCAGTGCATGCCCCCGACTCGAGACGA
>NW_017203003.1:0-6178 GCF_001704415.2 Capra hircus
ACCACGGTACGACAGCCCTGTGGGAAAAACCTGGGAAAGCCTCCAGGAAAGCCTCGAGGGAAAGCCACAGATCCCTTGATCACGCCGCGGGAAGCGCGACACTGCTTGTACAGCTCGGGAGGAAAAGCACGGCATGCCCCCACTCGAGACGAGGACTGACTCCCCTGGGAGACTCCAGAATCTCCTCAAGATCATGTCAGCACTGGAGAGGAATTCACATGTTCCGGGCACTGACTCCAGAAAAGGTCTTAGGCCACGGCATCGTCGGGAGAGGAATTGCGAGTGGCCCCCCAGCAACTCGCATGGGGACTGGCCTTCCTAAGGCCACCAGAGCGGGTCCATGAGTTCCCCGTCGTAAGTCCAGAGTACCTGCCGCAACTTGAGAAAATCCAGGAGGTCCTCCCTTCCAGGCCAGATGAGGCCCATTACCGCTGAGGTTTCTCAAGGCTAATCACACCTAACCTCTTGAATTTCCAAAGGGTCCTTCACACCCTTGCTGCAACTGAGGAATTTCCCCGACATTCCCGTCTCCACTCGAGAGGAAGCACGAGAGTCCGCCCACATCCAGAGTAGCCCCGTTTCATCCTCCTAGCTAGAGATGAGGATCCTTTCCCTGCTTGGTCGGGAAAGAACTTCCGGCATTCCCGTCGCATCTCAGGTGGAGGCTCTCTCCACAGGAAGGGAGAGAGGAACTCCATGGTCGTGCCACCATTCCAAGCGTCCCCAGATGTCTCAGTCCATTCCAGAGGATCTTGTTTTTACAGAGTGCTTAAACTTTCATGCTGAGGATCGCCTCACACCAGGTGGCACGGGGGACAGCCCTGTGGGAAAGCCTCGTGGGAAATCCTCTAGGAAAAGCCTAGAGGAAAAGCCACAGATCCATTGATCACCCGACGGGAAGCATGACACTTGCTGCTACAGCTCGGGAGGAAGGAGCATGCGCATGCCCCCACTCGAGACGAGGACTGATTCCCCTTGGGAGACTTCAGAAGTATCCCCAAAACATGTCAGCACTGGAGAGGAATACTCAGGTTCTGGCCCCCACTCCACGAAGGTCTTGGCCCCGGCATCTACCGGTGAGGAATCCCGAGAGGCCCTCTAGCAACTCGCATGGGGACTGGTCTTCCTAAGGCCAAACAGAACGGGCTCCCTGAGGTCCCCGTCGTAAGTCGAGAGCACCTGCCCACAACTCTAGAAAATGAAGGAGATTCTCCCCTTCAGGCGAGATGAGACCCATTTCCACTGAGACGTCTCGAGGCTAATCACACCCTAAGGGAACTTCCAAAGGTTCCTTCACACCCTTGTTGCAACTCAAGAAGTTCCAGGAGAGACCCGGTCGCCACTACATAGGAATCACCAGGGTACCACCCACATCCAGAGGAGCCCCAATTTCCCCTCCTAGCTCAAATGAGGGATGCTTTCCCTGATTCGCCGGGAAAGAATTCCTGTCGTTACCTGTCGCCATCTCAAGAGGAGGCACGTTCTCCACAAGAAAGGTGAGAGGAACTCCAGGGTCGTTCCACCATTCCAAGAGTACCCCAGATGTCTCAGTCCTTTCCAGAGGAACTTGTTTACCCTGCACTGCCTCGACGTTCACGCGGAGGACCGACTCACACGATGTGGCACGTGGGACAGCCCTGTGGGAAAGCCTCGTGGGAAAGCCTCGAGGGAAAACAAGAAACCCCTTGATCAACCCAACGGGAAATTGATTCTGCTCCTAATGCTCGGGAGAAAAGCGCACGTGCATGCCCCCACTTGGAGACGAAGATGACTCCCCTGTGGAGACTCCAGTAGTACCCCAAGATCCATGTCAGCACTGGAGAGGAAACCTCAGGTTCGGGACCGACTCCAAACAACGTCTTAGGGCCCGTCATCGACCGGAGAGGAATCCCGAGAGGCCCCTTAGCAACTCACAAGTCGACTGGCATTTCCTGAGGGACCAGAGCGGTTACATAAGTCCAGTCGTAACTGGAGAGCACCTGCTGAAACTCGAGAAAATCCAGGAGGTTCTCCCCTGCAGGCGAGATGAGGCCCATTTCCGCTGAGGCGTCTCAAAGTCTAATCACACCTAACCATTGGAACTTCCAAAGGGTCCTTCACACCCTTGCTGCAACTCAAGAAGTTCCCTGACATACCCGTCTCCACACGAGAGGAAGCACCAGACACCGCCCACATCCAGAGGAGCCCCGTTTCCGCCTCCTAGCTCGAGAGGAGGGATCCTTTCCCTGCGTAGTCAGGAAAGAATTCCCTGGCGTTGCTGGCGCATCTCAAGAGGAGGCGTTCTCCACAGGAAAGGCGAGAGGAATTCCAGGTCGTGCCACCATTCCCAGAGTCCCAGATGTCTCAGTCCATTCCAGGGAAACCTGATTTACCTGCACTGCCTCGAATTTCTAGCCGAGGATCGACTCACACCACGATGGCACGTGGGACAGCCCTGTGGGGAAAGCCTCGGGGAAAGCCAGGAGGAAAGCCACAGATCCCTTGATCCATGCAAAGGGAAGCGTGACACGCTGCTGCAGCTCGGGAGGAAAGCGCACGTGCATGCCCCCACTCGAGACGAGGACTGACTCCCCTGTGGAGACTCCAGAAGTACCCCAAGATCCATGTCAGCACGGAGAGGAATCCTCAAGTTCCCGCACCGACATCACACAAGGTCTTAGGCCCCGGCATCGACGGGGGAGGAATCCCGAGAGGCCCCCGAGCAACTCGCATGGGGACTGTCCTTTCCTGAGGCCACCAGAGCAGGTCCCTGATGTCCCCGTCGTGAGTCGAGAGCACCTGCCGTAACTCGAGAAAATCCAGGAGGTTCTCCCCTCCAGGCGAGATGAGGGCCATTTCTGCTGAGGCGTCTCGAGGCTAATCACACCTAACCTCTGGAGATTCCAAAGGGTCCTCACACCCTTGCTGCAACTTAAGAATTTCCCCGACAAACCCGTCTCCACTCGAGAGCAAGCACGAGAGTCCCGCCCACATCCAAAGGAGCCCCGTTTCCGCCTCATACCCAGGAGGGATCATTTCCCTGCGAGGTCGGAAAAGAATTCCCGGCATTCCGGTCGCATCTCAATAGGAGGCGCTCTCCACAGAAAAGGCGAGAGGAACTCCAGGGTCGTGCCACTATTCCAGGAGTCCCCCAGATGTCTCAGTCCATTCCAGGGAAACCTGTTTTCCCTGCACTGCCTTGACCTTCAAGCCGAGGATCGACTCACACCACGGTGGCACGTGGGACAGCCCTGTGGGAAAGCCTGGTGGAAAGCCTCGAGGGAAAGCCACAGATCCCTTGATCCACGCGAAGGGAAGCATGACACTGCTGCTACAGCTCGGGAGGAAAGCGCACGAGCATGCCCCCACTCGACGTGCGGTCTGACTCCCCTGGGGAGACTCCAAAGAACCCCAAGATCCATGTCAGCACTGAGAGTAATCCTCAGGTTCCCGCACAGACTCCACACCAGGTCTTAGGCCCCGGCATCGATGGGAGAGAAATCCCGAGAGGCTCCCGAGCAACTGGCATGGGGACTGGCTTTTCCTGAGGCCACCATTTCGGGTCCCTGTGATCCCAGACATAAGTCGAGAGCACCCGCCTCAACTCGAGAAAATCCAGGAGGTTGTTCCCTCCAGGCGAGATGAGGCCCATTTCCGCTGAGGCGACTCGAGGCTAATCACACCTAACCTCTGGAACTTCCAAGGTCCTTCACACCCTTGCTGCAACTCAAAAAGTTCCCTGACATGCCCATCTCCACTCGAGAGGAAGCACGAGAGTCCCGCCAACATGCAGAGGAGCCCCGTTTCCGCCTCCTAGCTCGAGAGGAGGGATTCTTTCCCTGCGTGGTCGGGAAAGAATTCCCGGTATTCCCGTCGCATCTCAAGAGGAGGCGCTCTCCACAGGAAATCGACAGGAACTCCAGGGTCGTGTCACCATTCCCAGAGTCCCCCAGATGTCTCAGTCCATTCCAGGGAAACCTATTTTCCCTGAACTTCCTTGACTTTGAAGCCGAGGATCAACTCACACCACGGTGGCACGTGGGACAGCCCTGTGGGAAAGCCTCGTGGGAAAGCCTCGAGGGAAAGCCACAGATCCCTTGATTCACGCGAATGGAAGCCTGACACTGCTGCTGCAGCTCGGTTGGAAAGCGAATGTGCATGCCCCCTCTCGAGACGAGGACTGACTCCCCTGGGGAGACTCCAGAAGTAACCCAAGATCCATGTCAGCACTGGAGAGGAATCCTCAGGTTCCGGCACCGTCTCCACACAAGGTCTTAGGCCCCGGTATCGATGGGAGAGGAATCCCGAGAGGCCCCCGAGCAACTCGCATGGGGACTGGCCTTTCCTGAGGCCACCAGAGCGGGTCTCTGCTGTCCTCGGCGTAAGTCGCGAGCACCTGGCGAAACTCGAGAAATTCCAGGAGGTTCTCCCCTCCAGGCGAGATGAGACCCATTTCCGCTGACCTGTCTCAGGCTAATCACACCTAACCTCTGGAACTTCCAAAGGGTCCTTCACACCTTTGCTGCAACTCAAGAAGTTCCCCGACAAAGCCGTCTCCACTCGAGAGGAAGCAGGGAGAGTCCCGCCCACATCCAGAGGAAAGCGGTTTCCGCCTCCTAGCTCGAGAGGAGGGATCCTTTCCTTGTGTGGTCGGGAAAGAATTCCCGGTGTTCCCGTCGCATCTCAAAAAGAGGAGCTCTCCACAGTAAAGGCGAGAGGAAATCCAGGGTCGGGCCACCATTCCCAGAGTCCCCCAGATGTCTCAGTCCATTCCAGGGAAACCTGTTTTCTCTGCACTTCCTCGACTTTCAAGCGAGGATCGACTCACACCACGGTGGCACGTGGGACAGCCATGTGGGAAAGCCTCCTGGGAAAGCCTCGTGGGAGAGCCTCAAGGGAAAGGCTAAGATCACTTGATCCACGCGACGGGAAGCGTGACACTGCTGCTACAGCTCGGGAGGAAAGCGCACGTGCATGCCCCCACTCGAGACGAGGACTGACTCCCCTGGGGAGACTCCAGAATCTCCTCAAGATCTATGTCAGCACTGGAGAGGAATCCACATGTTCCGTCACTGACTCCAGAAAAGGTCTTAGGCCACGGCATCGTCTCGGGAGAGGAATCGCGAGTGGGCCCCCAGCAACTCGCATGGGGACTGGCCTTTCCTAAGGCCACCAGAGCGGATCCCTGAGTTCCCCGTCGTATGTCCAGAGCACCTGCCGCAACTTGAGAAAATCCAGGAGGTCCTCCCTTCCAGGCCAGATGAGGCCCATTACCGCTGAGGTTTCTCAAGGCTAATCACACCTAACCTCTTGAATTTCCAAAGGGTCCTTCACACCCTTGCTGCAACTGAGGAATTTCCCCGACATTCCCGTCTCCACTCGAGAGGAAGCACGAGAGTCCCCCCCACATCCAGAGGAGCCCCGTTTCCGCCTCATAGCTCGAGAGGAAGGATCTTTCCCTGAGTGGTCGGGAAGAATTCCCGGCGTTCCCGTCGCATGTCAAGAGGAGGCGCTCTCCACAGGAAAGGCGAGAGGAACTCCAGGGTCGTGCCAACATTCCAGGAGTCCCCCAGATGGCTCAGTCCATTCCAGGGAAACCTGTTTTCCCCGCACTGCCTCGACTTTCAAGCGAGGATCGACTCACACATCGTGGCACGTGGACAGCCCTGTGGGAAAGCCTCGTGGGGGGGAAAGCCTCGAGGGAAAGCCACAGATCCCTTGATCCACGCGAAGGGAAGCGTGACACTGCTACTGCACCTCGGGAGGAAAGCGCACGTGCATGCCCCCACTCGAGACGAGGACTGACAGCCCTGGGAGACTCCAGAAGTACCCCAAGGTCCATGTCAGCAACCTCAGCCTCCGGGACCGGACTCCACACAAGGTCTTAGGCCCCGGCATCGGGAGAGGAATCCCGAGAGGTCCCCGAGCAACTCGCATAGGGACTGGCCTTTCCTGAGGCCACCAGAGCGGGTCCTGAGTTCCCAGAGCGGGTCCCTGAGTTCCCCGGGTAAGCTCAGAGCACCTGACGCAACTTGAGAAAATCGGGGAGGTTCTCCCTTCCTGGCAAGATGAGGCCCATTTCCGCTGAGGTGTCTCAAGGCTAATCACACCTAACCTCTGGAACGTCCAAAGGGTCCTTCACACCCTTGCTGCAACTCAACAAGTTCCCTGACATAACCATCTCCACTCGAGAGGAAGA
>NW_017203004.1:0-6177 GCF_001704415.2 Capra hircus
ACTCAGTGACAGAACCTGAGGATTCCTCTCCAGTGCCGACATGGATCTTGTGGTACTTCTGGAGTCTCCCCAGGGGAGTCAGTCCTCGTCCCGTGTGGGGGCATGCACGTGCGCTTTCCTCGAGCTGTAGCAGCAGTGTCACATTCCCTTCGCGTGGATCAAGGGATCTGTGGCTTTCCCTGGAAGCTTTCACACGAGGCTTTTCCACGAGGCTTTCCCACAGGGCTGCCCACGTGCCACTGTGGTGTGAGTCGATCCTCGGCTTGAAAGTCGAGGCAGTGCCGGGAATACAGGTTCCCTGGAATGGACTGAGACATCTGGGGGACTCTGGGAATGGTGGCAGGTACCTGGAGTTCATCTCGCTTTTCCTCTGGAGAGCGCCTCCTCTTGAGATGCGCGACGGAACCCGGGAATTCTTTCCCGACCACGCAGGGAAAGGATCCCTCCTCTCGAGCTAGGAGGCGGAAACGGGGCTCCTCTGAATGTGGGCGGGACTCTCGTGCTTCCTCTCGAGTGGAGACGGGTATGTCGGGGAACTTCTTGAGTTGCAGCAAGGGTGTGAAGGACCCCTTGAAGTTCCAGAGGTTAGGTGTGATTAGCCTCGAGACGCCTCAGCGGAAATGGGCCTCATCTCGCCTGGAGGGGAGAACCTCCTGGATTTTCTCGAGTTGCGGCAGGTTCTCTCGACTAACGACGGGGACCTCAGAGACCCGCTCTGGTGCCTCAGGAAAGTCCAGTCCCCATGCGAGTTGCTCGGGGGCCTCTAGGGATTCCTCACCCGTCGATGCCGGGCCTAATATCTTGTGTGGAGTTGGTGCCGGAACCTGATCATTCCTCTCCAGTGCTGACATGGATCTTGGGGTACTTCTGGAGGTTCCCCAGGAGAGTCCAGTCCTCGTCTCGAGTGGGGTCACGCACGTGCGCTTTCCTCCCGAGCTGTAGCAGCAGTGTCGCGCTTCCCTTCGCGTGGATCAAGGGATCTGTGGCTTTCCCTGGAGGCTTTCCCACGAGGCTTTCCCACGAGGCTTTCCAACGAGGCTTTCCCACAGGCTGTCCCACGTGCCACCGTGGTGTGTGTCGATCCTCGGCTTGAAAGTCGAGGCAGTGCAGGGAAAACAGGTTTCCCTGCAAGGGACGGAGACATCTGGTTTTCTCTGGGAATGGTGGCACGACCCTGGAGTTCCTCTCGCCTTTCCTGTGGAGAGCGCCTCCTCTTGAGATGCAACGGGAAAGCCGGGAATTCTTTCTGGACCACGCTGGGAAAGGATCCCTCCCCTCGAGCTAGGAGGCGGAAACGGGGCTCCTCTGGATTTGGGCGGGACATTCGTGCTTCCTCTCGAGTGGAGACGGCTATGTCGGGAACTTCTTGAGTTGCAGCAAGGGTGTGAAGGACGCTTTGGAAGTTCCAGATATTAGATGTGATTAGCCTCGAGACGCCTCAGCGGAAATGGGCCTCATCTCGCCTGAAGGGGAGAACCTCCTGGATTTTCTAGAGTTGCGGCAGGTGCTCTCGACTTACGACGGGGACCTCTGGGAACCGCTCTGGTGGCCTCAGGAAAGGCCAGTTCCCATGGGAGTTGGTCTTGGGCCTCTCGGGATTCCTCTCCCGAAGATGCCGGGGCCTAAGACCTTCTGTGGATTCGGTGCCGGAACCTGAGGATTCCTCTCCAGTGCTGACATGGATCTTTGGGTACTTCTGGAGTCTCCCCAGGGGAGTCAGTCCTCGTCTCGAGTGGGGGCATGCACGTGCGCTTTCCTCCCGAGCTGTAGCAGCAGTGTCGTGCTTCCCTTCGCGGGGATCAAGGAATCTGTGGCTTTCCCTCGAGGCTTTCCCAGGAGGCTTTCCCACGAGGCTTTCCCACAGGGCTGTCCCACGTGTCACCGTGATGTGAGTCGATCCTCGGCTTGAAAGTCGAGGCAGTGCAGGGAAAACAGGGTTCCCTGGAATGGACTGAGACATCTGGGGGACTCTGGGAATGGTGGCACGACCCTGGAGTTCCCCTCGACTTTCCTGTGGAGAGCGCCTCCTCTTGAGATGCGACGGGAACACCGGGAATTCTTTCCCGATGCACGCACGGAAAGGATCCCTCCTCTCGAGCTAGGAGGCAGAAACGCGTCTCCTCTGGATGTGGGTGGGACTCGCATGCTTCCTCTCAGGTAGAGACGGGTATGTCGGGGAACTTCTTGAGTTGCAGCAAGGGTGTGAAGGACCCTTTGGAAGTTCCAGAGGTTAGGTGTGATTAGCCTCGAGACGCCTCATCGCAAATGGGCCTCATCTCGCCTGGAGGGGAGAACCTCCTGGATTTTCCCGAGTTGCGGCAGGTGATCTCCACTTACGATGGGGACCCCAGGGACCCGCTCTGGTGGCCTCAGGAAAGGACAGTCCCCATGCGAGTTGCTTGGGTGCCTCTCGATTTCCTCTCCTGTCGATCCTGGGGCCTAAGACCTTGTGTGGAGTCGGTGACGGACCTGAGGATTGCTCTCCAGTCCCGACATGGATTTTGGGGTACTTCTGGAGTCTCCTCAGGGGCGGGAGTCCTCGTCTCGACTGGGGGCCTCCACGTGCGCTTTCCTCTGGAGCTGTAGCAGCAGTGTCACGCTTCCCTTCCCGTGGATCAAGGGATCTGTGGCTTTCCCCCGAGGCTCTCCCAAGAGGCTTTCCCACGAGGCTTTCCCACAGGGCTGTCCTACGTGCCACCGTGGTGTGGGTCGATCCTTGGCTAGAAATTCGAGGCAGTGCAGGGAAAACAGGTTTCCCTGGAATGGACTGAGACATCTGGGGGACTCTGGGAATGGTTGCACCACCCTGGAGTTCCTCTTGCCTTTCCTGTGGAGAGCGCGTCGTCTTGAGATGTGACTGGAACGCCGGGAATTCTTTCCCGACCACGCAGGGAAAGGATCCCTCCTCTCGAGCTAGGAGGCGGAAACGGGGTCCTCTGGATGTGGGGGGGACTCTCGTGCTTCCTCTCGAGTCGAGGCGAGTATGTCGGGGAACTTATTCAGTTGCAGAAAGGGTGTGAAGGACATTTTCGAAGTTCCAGATGTTAGGTGCATTTAGCCTCTAGACGCCTCAGCTAAATGCGCCTCATCTTGCCTGGAGGGGAGAACCTCCTGGATTTTCTCGAATTGCAACAGGTGCTCTCGACTTACGACGGGGACCTCAGGCACCCGCTCTGGTGGCCGCAGGAAAGGCCAGTCCCCATGCGAGTTGCTCGGTGGCCTCTCGGGATTCCTCTCCGTCGATTCCGGGGCCTAAGAACTTGTTTGGGTCGGTCCTGGAACCTGAGGATTCCTCTCCAGTGCTGACATGGATCTTGGGGTACTTCGGAGTCTCCCCAGGGGAGTCAGTCCTCATTCGAGTGGGGGCATTGAAGAGCGCTTTCCTCCCGAGCTGTAGCAGCAGTGTCATTCTTCCCGTCGAGTGGATCAAGGGATCAGTGGCTTTCCCTCGAGGCTTTCCCATGAGACTTTCTCACGAGGCTTTCCCACAGGGCTATCCCACGTGCCACCGTGCTGTGAGTCGATCCTCGGCTTGAAAGTCGAGGCAGTGCAGGGAAAACAGGTTTCCCTGGAATGGACTGAGATATCTGGGGTACTCTGGGAATGGTGGCACGACCCTGGAGTTACTCTCACCTTTCCTGTTGAAAGCGCCTCCTCTTGAGTTGTGACGGGAAGACCGGGAATTCTTTCCCGACCACGCAGGGAAAGGATACCTCCTCTCTAGCTGTGAGGCGGAAACGGGGCTCCTCTGGATGTGGGCGGGACTCTCGTGCTTCCTCTCGAGTGGAGACGGGTATGTCGGGGAACTTCTTGAGTTGCAGCAAGGGTGTGAATAACCCTTTGGAAGTTCCAGAGGTTTAGGTGTGATTAGCCACGAGACGCCTCAGCGGAAATGGGCCTCATCTCGCCTGGAGGGGAGAACCTCCTGGATTTTTTCGAGTTGGGACAGGTGATCTCGACTTAAGACGGGGACCTGAGGGACCCGCTCTGGTGGCCTCAGGAAAGGCCATTCCCCATGCGAGTTTCTCGGGGGCCTCTCGGGATTCCTCTCCCGTCGATGCCGGGGCCTAAGACCTTGTGTGGAGTCGGTGCCGGAACCTGAGGATTCCTCTCCAGTGCTGACATGGATCTTGGCGTCCTTAAAGGCGAGATGAGGCCCATTTGCGCTGAGGCGTCTGGAGGCTAATCACACCTAACCTCTGGAACTTCCAAAGGTCCTTCACACCCTTGCTGCAACTCAAGAAGTTCTCCGACATACCCGCTCCACTCGAGAGTATCAAGATCTTCCCGCCCACTTTCAGAGGAGCACCGTTTCCAACCTCATAGCTCGAGAGGAGGGATCCTTTACCTGCGTGGTCTGTAAAGCATTCCCGGCGTTCCAGTCGCATCTCAAGAGGAGGCCCTCTCCACAGGAAAGGCGAGAGAAACTCCAGGGTCGTTCCACCATTCCCAGAGTCCCCCAGATATTTCTGTCAATTCCAGGGAAACCTGTTTTCCCTCCACTGCCTCGACTTTCAAGCCGAGGATCGACTCACACCACGGTGGCACGTGGGACAGCCCTGAGGAAAATCCTCGAGGGAAAGCCTCATTGGAAAGCCTCGAGGGAAAGCTGCAGATCCCTTGATACACGCTAACGGAAGTGTGACACTGCTTCCACAGATCGGGAGGAAATTGAACGTGCATGCCCCCACTCGAGACTAGGACTGACTAACCTGGGGAGACTCCAGAAGTACCCCATGATCCATGTCAGCACTGGAGAGGAATCCTCACGTTCCGGCACCGACTCCACACAAGGTCTTAGGCCCCGGCATCGACGGGAGAGGAAACCCAAGAGGCCCCGAGCAACTCGCATGGGGACTGGCCTTTCCTGAGGCCACCAGATCGGGTCCCTGAAGTCCCCATCGTAAGTCGACAGCACCTGCCGCAGCTCGAGAAAATCCAGGAGGTTCTCCCCTCCAGGCGAGATGAGGCCCATTTCCGCTGTGGGTCTCAAGGTTAATCACACATAACCTCTGGAACTTCCAAAGGGTCCTTCACACCCTCGCTGCAACTCAAGAAGTTCCCCGACATACCCGTTTCACTCGAGAGGAAGCACGAGAGTCCCGCCCACATCCAGAGGAGCCCCGTTTCCGCCTCATAGCTCGAGAGGAGGGATCCTTTCCCTGCGTGTTCGGGAAAGAATTGCCGGCGTTCCCGTCTCATCTCAAGGGAGGCGCTCTCCACAGGAAAGGCGAGAGGAACTCCAGGGTCATGCCACCATTCCCAGAGTCCCCCAAATGTCTCAGTCCATTCCAGGGAAACCTGTTTTCCCTGCACTGCCTCGACTTTCAAGCCGAGGATCTCACACCACGGAGCAACGTGGACAGCCCTGTGGGAAACCCTCGAGGAAAGCCTCGATGGAACGCCACAGGCCCATGATCCACTCGAAGGAAAGCGTGACACTGCTGCTACAGCTCGGGAGGAAAGCGCACGTGCATGCCCCCACTCGAGACGAGGACTGACTCCCCTGGGGATACTCCAGAAGTACCTCAAGATCCTTGTAAGCACTGGAGAGGAATCCTCAGGTTCCGGCACCGACTCCCCACAAGGCCTTAGGCCCGGCATCGACGGGAGAGGAATCCGAGGGGCCCCTGAGCAACTTGCATGGGGACTGTCCCTTTCCTGAGGCCACCAGAGCGGGTCCCTGAGGTCCCCGGCGTAAGTCGAGAGCACCTGGGGTAACTCGAGAAAATCAAAGAGGTTCTCCCTCCAGGCGAGATGAGGCCCATTTCCGCTGTGCGGTCTCAAGGTTAATCACACATAACCTCTGGAACTTCCAAAGGGTCCTTCACACCTTTGCTGCAACTCAAGAAGTTCCCTGACATACCCGTCTCCAATCCAGAGAGGAAGCACGAGAGTCAACCCAGATCCAGAAGAGCCCCGTTTCCGCCTCATAGCTCGAGGGAGGGATCCTCCCGCCGCGTAGTTTGTGAAAGAATTCCCGGCTTTCCCGTCGCATCTCAAGTGGAGGCGCTCTCCACAGGTAAGGCGAGAGGAACTCCAGGGTTGTGCCACCATTTCGAGAGTCCCCCAGATATCTCCGTCCATTCCAGAGAAAACTGTTTTTCCCAGCACTGCTCAACTTTCAAGCCGAGGGTCGACTCACACTACAGTGGCACGTGGGCAGCCCTGTGGGAA
>NW_017203005.1:0-6177 GCF_001704415.2 Capra hircus
GGAAATGAGCCTCATCGCGCCTGGAGGGAGAACCTCCTGGATTTTCTCCAGTTGAGGCAGGTGCTCACAACTTACGACCGGGACCTCAGGGACCTGCTCTGGTGGCCTCAGGAAAGACCAGTCCCATGGGAATTGCTCGTGGCCTCTCGGGATTCCTCTCCCGTCAATGCGGGGCCTAAGACATTGTGTGGAGATGGTGCTGGAACCTCAGGATTCCTCTCCAGTGCTGACATGGATCTTGAGGGACTTCTGGAGTCTCCCCAGGGAAGTCAGTCCTCGTCTTCAGTGGTGGCATGCACGTGCGCTTTCCTCCCGAGCTGTAGCAGTAGTGTTACCCTTCCCTTGGCGTGGATCAAGGGATCTGTGGCTTTCCTCGAGGATTTCCCACGAGGTTTTCCCACGAGGCTTTCCACAGGGCTGTCCCACGTGCCACCGTGGTGTGAGTCGATCCTCGGCTTGAAAGTCGAGGCACTGCAGGGAAAACAGGTTTCCTGGAATGGACTGAGATATCTGGGGGACTCTGGAATGGTGGCACACCCTGGAGTTCCTCTCGCCTTTCTGTGGAGAGCGCTCTCTGGATGTGGTGGGACTCTCGTGCTTCTCTCGAGTGGAGACGGGTATGTCGGGGAACTTCTTGAGTTGCAGCAAGGGTGTGAAGGACCCTTTGGAAGTTCCAGAGGTTAGGTGTGATTAGCTTCGAGACGCCTCAGCGGAAATGGGCCTCATCTCGCCTGGAGGGGAGAACCTCCTGGATTTTCTCGAGTTGTGGCAGGTGCTCTCGACATACGACGGGGACCTCAGGGACCCGCACTGGTGGCCTCAGGGAAGGCCAGTCCCCATGCGAGTTGCTCGGGGGCCCTCTCGGGATACCTGTCCCATCGATTCCGGGTCTAAGACCTTGTGTGGAGTCGGTGCCGGAACCTGAGGATTCCTCTCCAGTGTGACATGGATCTTGGGGTACTTCTGGAGTCTCCCCAGGGGAGTCAGACATCGACTCGAGTGAGGGCAGGCACGTGCGCTTTCCTCCCGAGCTCTAGCAGCAGTGATACGCTTCCCTTCGCGTGGATCAAGGGATCAGTGGCTTTCCCTCGAGGCTTTCCCACGAGCCTTTCCCACGAGGCTTTCCACGAGCCTTTCCCACAGGTCTGTCCCACGTGCCACCGTGGTGTGAGTCGATCCTCGGCTTGAAAGTCGAGGCATTGCAGGGAAAACAGGTTTCCCTGGAATGGACAGAGACATCTGGGTGACTCTGGGAATGGTGGCACGAACCTGGATTTCCTCTCGCCTTTCCTGTGGAGAGCGCCTCCTCTTGAGATGCGATGGGAACGCCGGGAATTCTTTCCCGACCACGCAGGTAAGGATCCCTCCTCTCGAACTAGGAGGCGGAATCGGGGCTCCTCTGTATGTGGGCGGGACTCTCCTGCTTCCTCTCCACTGGAGACGGGTATGTCGGGAGCTTCTTGAGTTGCAGCAAGGGTGTGAAGGACCCTTTGGAAGTTCCACAGGTTAGGTGTGATTAGCCTGGATATGGCTCAGCGGAAATGGCCTCATCTCGCCTGGAGGGAAGAACAAACTGGATTTTCTCCAGTTGAGGCAGGTGCTCACAACTTACGACCGGGACCTCAGGGACCTGCTCTGGTGGCCTCAGGAAAGACCAGTCCCCATGCGAATTGCTCGGGGCCACTCGGGATTCTCTCCCGTCGATGCCGAGTCCTAAGACCTTGTGTGGAGATGGTGCCAGAACCTGAGGATTCCTCTCCAGTGCTGACATGGATCTTGGGGTACTTCTGGAGTCTCCCCAGGGGAGTGAGTCCTTGTCTCGAGTGGGGGCAGGCACGTGCGCTTTCCTCCCGAGCTCTAGCAGCAGTGATACGCTTCCCTTCGCGTGGATCAAGGGATCTGTGGCTTTCCCTCGAGGCTTTCCCAAGAGGATTTCCCACGAGGCTTTCCGACAGGGCTATCCCACGTGCCACCGTGGTGTGAGTCGATCCTCGCCGTGAAATTCGAGGCAGTGTAGGAAAAACAGTTTCCTCTGGAATGGACTGAGACATCTGGGCGACTCGGTGAATGGTGGCACGACCCTGGAGTTCCTCTCGCCTTTCCTGTGGAGAGCGCTTCCCCTTGAAATGCGAGCGGAATGGCGGGTATTATTTCCTGACCAAGCAGGGAAAGGATCCCTCATGTCGAGCTTCGATACCAAAACGGCGTCTCCTCTGGATGTGGGCGGGATCCTCGTGCTTCCTCTCGAGTGGCGACGGGTATGTCGGGGAACTTCTTGAGTTGCAGCAAGGACCCTTTTGAATTTCCAGAGTTTAGGTGTGATGAGCCTCCAGACGCCTCCGAGGAAATGGGCCTCATCTCGCCTGGAGGGGAGAACCTCCTGGATTTTCTAGAGTTGGGCAGGGTCTCTCGAGTTACGACAGGGACCTCAGGGACCCGCTCTGGTGGCCTCAGGAAAGGCCAGTGCCCATGGGAGTTGCAAGGGGGCCTTTCGGGATTCCTCTCCCGTCGATGCCGGGGCCTAAGACCTTGTATGGAGTCGATGCCGGAACCTGAGGATTCCTCTCCAGTGCTGACATGGATCTTGGGTAATTCTGGAGTCTCTCCAGGGGAGTCAGACCTCGACTCGAGTGGGGTCAGGCACGTGCGCTTTCCTCCCGAGCTCCTGCAGGAGTGTTACGCTTCCCTTCATGTGGATCAAGGGAGCAGTGGCTTTCCCTCGATGCTTTCCCACGAGGCTTTCCCACAGGGCTGTCCCACGTGCCACCGTGGTGAGAGTCGATCCTTGGCTTGAAAGTCGAGGCAGTGCAGGGAAAACAGTTTTCCCTGGAATGGACTGAGACATCTGGGGGTCTGTGGGAATGGTGGCACGACGCTGGATTTCCTCTCGCCTTCCCTGAGGAGAGCGCCTCCTCTTGAGATGCGACGGGAACGCCGGGAATTCTTTCCCGACCACGCAGCGAAAGCATCCCACCTCTCGAGCTATGAGGCGGAAACGGGGCTCATCTGGATGTGGGCAGGACTCCTGTGCTTCCTCTCGAGTGGAGACGGGTATGTCGGGGAACTTCTTGAGTTGCAGCGAGGGTGTGAAGGACGCTTTGGAAGTTCTAGATGTTAGGTGTGATTAGCCCCAAGACACCTCAGCGGAAATGGGCCTCATCTCGCCTGGAGGGGAGAATCTCCTGGATTTTCTCCAGTTGAGTCAGTGCTCACATCTTACGACCGGGACCTCAGGGACCTGCTCTGGTGACCTCAGGAAAGACCCGTCCCCATGCGAATTGCTCGGGGCCTCTCAGGATTCCTCTCCCGTCGATGCCAGGGCCTAAGACATTGTGTGGAGATGGTGCGGGAACCTCAGGATTCCTCTCCAGTGCTGACAAGGATCTTGAGGGACTTCTGGAGTCTCCCCAGGGAAGTCAGTCCTCGTCTCCAGTGGTGGCATGCACGTGCGCTTTCCTCCCGAGCTGTAGCAGCAGTGTCACGCTTCCCTTGGCGTGGATCAAGGGATCTGTGGCTTTCCCTCGAGGATTTCCCACTAGGTTTTCCCACGAGGCTTTTCCACAAGGCTGTCCCACGTGCCACCATGGTGTGAGTCAATCCTCGGCTTGAAAGTCGAGGCAGTGCCGGGAAAACAGGTTTCCCTGGAATGGACTGAGATATCTGGGGGACTCTGGGAATGGTGGCACGACCCTGGAGCTCCTCTCGCCTTTCCTGTGGAGAGCGCCTCCTCTGGAGATGCGACGGAAACCCAGGAATTCTTTCCCGACACACAGAGAAAGGATACCTCGTCTCGAGCTATGAGGGAGAAATGGGGCTCCTCTGGATGTGGGCGGGACTCTCGTGCTTCCTCTCGAGTGGCGACGGGTATGTCGGGGAACTTCTTGAGTTGCAGCAAGGACCCTTTTGAATTTCCAGAATTTAGGTGTGATGAGCCTCCAGACGCCTCAGAGGAAATGGGCCTTATCTCGCCTGGAGGGGAGAACCTCCTGGATTTTCCAGAGTTGGGCAGGGTCTCTCGAGTTACGACAGGGACCTCAGGGACCCGCTCTGGTGGCCTCAGGAAAGGCCAGTGCCCATGGGAGTTGCAAGGGCGCCTTTCGGGATTCCTCTCCCTTCGATGTCGGGGCCTAAGACCTTTTGTGGAGTCGGGGCTGGAACCGGAGGATTCCTCTTCAGTGCTGACATGGATCTTGGCTTACTTCTGGAGTTTCCCCTGGGGAGTCTGTGCTCATCTCATGTGGGGGCATGCACGTGAGCTCTCCTCAGGAACTGTAGCAGCAGTGTCACACTTCCCGTCGCGTGGATCAAGGGATCTGTGGCTTTCCCTCGAGGCTTTCCAACGAGGCTTTCCCACAGGGCTGACCACGTTCCATGGTGTAGTGAGTGGATCCTCGGCGTGAAAGTAGAGTCAGTGCAGGGAAAGCAAGTTCCTCTGGAATGGACTGACATCTGGGGGTCCCTTGGAATTGAGGCACGACACTGGGGTTTCTCTCGCTTTTCCTGTTGAGAGCGCCTCCTCTTGAGATGCGGCGGGAATGGCGGGAATCCTTTCCCGATGAAGCAGAGAAAGGATCCCACCTCTCGAGCTAGGAGGCGGTAACGGGGCTCCTCTGGATGTGGGCGGGACGCTCGTGCTTCCTCTCGAGTGGAGACGGGTATATCCGGGAACTTGTTGAGTTGCAGGAAGGGTGTGAAGGACCCTTTGGAAGTTCCAGAGGGTAGGTGTGATTAGCCTCGAGACGCCTCAGCAGAAAGGAGCCTCACCTCGCCTGGAGGGGAGAACCTCCTGGATTTTCTCGAGTTGCTGCAGGTGCTCTCGACATACGACGGGTATCTCAGGGACCCGCTCTGGTGGCCTCAGGAAAGGCCAGTCCACAAGCGCGTTGCTCGGGGGCCTCTCGGGATGCCTCTCCCATCGATGCCGGGACCTAAGACCTTGTGTGGAGTCGGTGCCTGAACCTGAGGATTCCTCTCCAGTGCTGACATCGATCTTGGGTTACTTCTGGAGTCTCCCCAGGGGAGTCAGTCCTCGTCTCGAGTGGGGGCATGCACGTGCGCTTTTCTCCCGAGCTGTAGCAGCAGTGTCACGCTTCCCTTCGCGTGGATCAAGGGATCTGTGGCTTTCCCTCGAGGTTTCCCACGAGGCTTTCCCACGAGGCTTTCCCACGAGGCTTTCCACAGGGCTGACCCACGTGTCACCGTTGTGTTAGTCGATCCTCGGCTTGAAAGTCGAGGCAGTGCAGGGAAAACAGGTTTCCTGGAATGGACTGAGACATCTGGGGACTCTGGGAATGGTGGCACGACCCTGGAGTTCCTCTCGCCTTTCCTGTGGAGAGCGCCTCCTCTTGAGATGCGAGGGGAATGCCGGGAATTCTTTCCCACCACGCAGTGAAAGGATCCCTCCTCTCGAGCCATGAGGCGGAAACGAGGCTCCTCTGGATGTGGCTGGACTCTCTCGTGCTTCCTCTCGAGTGGAGACGGGTATGTCGGGAACTTCTTGAGTTGCAGCAAGGGTGTGAAGGACCCTTTGGAAGTTCCAGAGGTTAGGTCTGATTAGCCTGGGGACGCCTCAGAGGAAATTGGCCTCATCTCCCCCCTGGAGGGGAGAACCTCCTGCATTTTCTTGAGTTGGTGCAGATGTTCTCGCGTTACGACGGGGACCTCAGGGACCCGCTCTGGTGGCCTCAGGAAAGGCCAATCCCCATGCGAGTTGCTCGGCGGCCTCTCGGGATTCCTCTCCGACGATGCCGGGGCCTAAGGCCTTGTGTGGAGTCGGTGCCGGAACCTGAGGATTCTTCTCCAGTGCTGACATGGATCTTGGGGTACTTCTGGAGTCTCCCAGGGGAGTCAGTCCTCGTCTCGAGTGGGCGCCTGCACGTGCGCTTTCCTCTCGAGCTGTAGCAGCAGTGTCACGCTTCCCTTCGCGTGGATCAAGGGATCTGTGGCTTTCCTCGAGGCTTTCCCACGAGGCTTTCCCAAAGGCTTTCCCACGTGCGAAATCGTGGTGTGTGATTCAATCTCGCTTGAAAGTCGAGGCAGTGCAGGGAAAACAGGTTTCCCTGGAATGGACTGAGACATCTGCGGGACTCTGGGAATGTTGGCATGACCCTGGAAATCTCTCGGCTTTCCTGTGGAGCGCCTCCTCTTGAGATGCGACGGGAACGCCGGGAACTCTTT
>NW_017203006.1:0-6177 GCF_001704415.2 Capra hircus
CCGGGGGCTAAGACTGCCGGGAGCCAGTGTGAGGTAGGCCGCCCGTGACAAGGTTATGAGGAAGGAAGCTGACATACGCAAGGCGTGCTCAGACTTCAGGATCCCTCTTGAAATTTTTAAGCACGTACCCCAACAAAAATCTGGCGGTTTTGTGCTCTGCTTTTTCACTCTTCTGACCCTTTTCTGGAAAAAGTCAATTCAGGCCGTTAGTCTTCTGCATTTGAAAGAGTGTTTCAATCCAAAAACCCTCTGATTTCTTTCTAGCCTGCTGTAGGACTCGTACAGCTGCGCTGTGATTGTTTGAGGCCTCCTGACCGCAGGAGGCACTGGAAGCTTAAAACATCCTAGGAATGCAGGACTTCCGAGGAGTCAAAATCTTTAGAATAGGACTGATTAAAAGTTTCATTTTTTGGGTCAATGCTTGCTGCCAAATTTTTCATATCCTTTATTTTAGATATAGTTGGTATATAGAAAAACAAGTAGTAGACCTGTATTAGCAACATTAGATCTTTGAGTTAAGTACCTTCTTTGTTATAACCCACTGCACCTTTGTTCTATAGAGATGTAACTTTAATGCTTTAAGGAGATGCAATTAAAGAAAAACACTTCAGGGGAAACAAAATAACATTCATTAAGGAAGAGAGCCAAAAAGTGTTAACAAGCCTCTTGGCCAGAAGATAATGTAAATCACCTGAGACCTTTTGTATACAAAATGATATACAGAAAGAATCTGGGTTGCGAACACTATATAATTTTGTGTTATCCATTGATCTCCATGTTTTATCAAAAGTATAAAAGGCCTTCTGAACAATAAAGGAGGAGGCAGGGGCCGGGGGCCAGATTCTCGGACCAGCTTCTCGAACTAGTCTCTCAGCCTGGTTTCTTGGACTCTGGGCTCCCCCCGTGTCTTTCTCTCTCTTTCTTTCTCTACCTTTCTTCTCTCTGCTCTTTACTATAACTTCAGGCTGAATCTCCACCTGGAGTGCGGAGTCTCGCCAGGTCTACTTACTTGCCCTGGCTGTTAAGACCCGCACGAAAGGGAGCTTAAGGCGAGGCACCCTTAGATATTCAAGCGGGCGCCGCCGGTGGCCAACGTAGGAGGTGCAAATTCCTTGTCTGGAATTTTATTGACCGTCCGAGTAAACCAAGCTATTCAGCCTTCTTCCTCCACTTAATCTTCTTACTACACTATAGTTTCCTAATCTAATCTTACATTAATAAATAAACAAGTCTTTCCACGCCAACGCCGTCCACCTTCGAATTCCCTGGATCCACCGGGGCTGGACCCCGGCATCAGACCTTGTGTAGAGTCGGTGCCGGAACCTGAGGATTCCTCTCCAGTGCTGACATGGATCTTGGCGTACTTCTGGAGTCTCCCCAGGGGAGTCAGTCCTCGTCTCGAGTGGGGGGCATGCACGTGCGCTTTCCTCCCGAGCTGTAGCAGCAGTGTCACGCTTCCCTTCGCGTGGATCAAGGGATCTGTGGCTTTCCCACGAGGCTTTCCCACAGGGCTGTCCCACGTGCCACCGTGGTGTGAGTCGATCCTCGGCTTGAAAGTCGAGGCAGTGCAGGGAAAACAGGTTTCCCTGGAATGGACTGAGACATCTGGGGGACTCTGGGAATGGTGGCACGACCCTGGAGTTCCTCTTGCCTTTCCTGGGGAGAGCGCCTCCTCTTGAGATGCGAGCGGAAACCGCGCTCCTCTGGATGAGGGAGGGACTCTCGTGATTCCTCTCGAGTGGAGACGGGTATGTCGGGGAACTTCTTGAGTTGCAGCAAGGGTGTGAAGGACCCTTTGGAAGTTCCAGAGGTTAGGTGTGATTAGCCTCGAGATGCCTCAGCGGAAATGGGCCTCATCTCTCCTGGAGGGGAGAACCTCCTGGATTTTCTCGAGTTGCGGCAGGTGTTCTCGACTTATGACGGGACCTCAGGGACCGCTCTGGTGGCCTCAGGAAAGGCCAGTCCCCAGCGATTGCTCGGGGGCATCTCAGGATTCCTCTCCTGTCTATGCCGGGGCTAAGACCTTGTGTGAAGTCGGTCCGGAACCTGAGGTTTCCTCTCCGGTGCTGACATGGATCTTGGGGTATTCTGGAGTCTCCCAGGGGAGTCAGTCCTCGTCTCGAGTGGGGGCATGCACGTGCGCTTTACTCCCAAGCTGTAGCAGCAGTGTCGCTTCCCTTCGCGTGGATCAAGGGATCTGTGGCTTTCCCTCGAGGCTTTCCCTCGGAGGCTTGCCCACAGGTCTGTCCCACGTGTCACCGTGGTGTGAGTCGATCCTAGCTTGAAAGTCGATTCTGTGCAGGGAAAATAGTTTTCCCTGGAATGGACTGAGACATCTGGGGGGACTCTGGAATGTGGCACGACCCTGGAGTTCGTCTCGCCTTTCCTGTGGAGAGCACCTCCTCTTGAGATGCGACGGGTACGCCGGGAATTCTTTCCCGACCACGTAGGGAAGGGATCCCTGCTCTCAAGCTATGAGGCGGAAACGGGCTCCTCTTGATGTGGGCGGACTCTCGTGCTTCCTCTCGAGAGGAGACGGGTATGTCGGGGAACTTCTTGAGTTGCAGCAAGGATGGGAAGGACCCTTTGTAAGTTACAGAGGTTAGGTGTGATTAGCCTGGAGATGCCTCAGCAGAAATGGGCCTCATCTCGCCTGGAGGGGAGAACCTCCAGGATTTTCTCGAGTTAGGGCAGGTGCTCTCGACTTACGACGGGGATCTCAGGGACCCGCTCTGGGGGCCTCAGGAAAGGCCATTCCCCATTCGAGTTGCTCGGGGCCTCTCGCGATTCCTCTTCCGTCGATGCTGGGCCTAAGAACTTGTGTGGAGTCGGTGCCAGAACCTGAGGTTTCCTCTCCAGTGCTGACATGGATCTTGGGGTACTTCTGGAGTCTCCCCATGGGAGTCACTCCTCATCTCGAGTGGGGCATGCACCTGGGGCTTTCTTCCCGAGGTGTAGCAGCAGTGTCATGCTCCCGTCGCCTGGATCAAGGGATCAGTGGCTTTCCCTCGAGGCTTCCTCACGAGGCTTTCCCACAAGGCTTTCCCACGAGCTTTCCCACAGGGCTGTCCACGTGCCACCGTGGTGTGAGTCTATCCTTGGCAGGAAAGTCGAGCAGTGCAGGGAAAACAGGTTTCCCTGGAATGGACTGAGACATCTGGGGGACTCTGTGAATGGTGGCACCACCCTGGAGTTCCTCTCGCCTTTCCTGTGGAGAGCGACTCCTCTTGAGAAGCGACGGAACGCTGGGTATTCTTTCCCGACCACGAAAGGAAATGATCCCTCCTCTCGAGCTAGGAGGCGGAAACGGGTTCCTCTGGATGTGAGCGGGACTCTCGTGCTTCCTCTCAAGTGGAGACGGGTATGTCGGGGAACTTCTTGAGTTGCAGCAAGGGTGTGAATCACCCTTTGGAAGTTACAGAGGTTTTGGTGTGATTAGCCTCGAGACACCTCAGCAGAAATGGGCCTCATCTCGCCTCAGGGGAAATCCACCTGGATTTTCTCTTGTTGCGGCAGGTGCTCTCGACTTCCGATGGGGACCTCAGCGACCCGCTCTGGTGGCCTCAGGAAAGGCCAGATCCCAGGCGAGGTGTTCGGGGGCCTCTCGGGACTCCTCTCCCGTCGAGGCCGGGGCCTAAGATTCTTGTGTGGAGTCGGTGCCGGAACCTGAGGATTCCTCTCCATTGCTGACATGGATCTTGGGCTACTTCTCGAGTCTCCCCAGGGAGTCTTTCGTCGTCTCGAGTGGGGGCATGCACGTGAGCTTTCCTCCGAGCTGAAGCAGCAGATTCACGCTTCCCTTCCCGTGGATCAAGGGATCTGTGGCCTATCCCTCGAGGCTTTCCACGAGGCTTCCCACAGGTTTGTACCACGTGCCACCGTAGTGTGAGTCGTTCCTCGGCATGAAAGTCGAGGCAGTGCAGGGAAAACATGTTTCCCTGGAATGGACTGAGACATCTGGGGGTCTCTGGGAATGGTGGCACGACCCTGGAGTTTCTCTCGCCTTTCCTGTGGAGAGCGCCTCCTCTTGAGTTGCGACGGAAACTCCGAGAATTTTTTACCGAACACGCAGGGAAAGGATCCCTTCTCTCAAGCTAGGAGGGGTAAATGGGGCTCCTCTGGATGAGGCGGGACACTCGTAGTTCCTCTCGAGTGGAGACGGATATGTTGGGGGAACTTCTTGAGATGCAGCAAGGGTGTGAAGGACCCTTTGGAAGTTCCAGACGTTAGGGTGTGATTAGCCTAGAGACGCCCTCAGCGGAAATGGGCCTCATCTCACCTGGAGGGGAAAACCTCCTGGATTTTCTCGAGTTGCGGCAGGTGCTCTCGACCTACGACCGGGACGTCAAGTACGCGCTCTGGTGGCCTCAGGAAAGGCCAGTCCCCTTGCGAGTTGCTCGGGGATCACTCGGGATTCCTCTCTCGTCGATGCTGGGGCCTAAGACCTTGTGTGGAGTCGGTGCCGGAACCTGAGGATTCCACTCCAGTGCTGACATGGATCTTGGGTACTTCTGGAGTCTCCCCAGTGGAGTCAGTCCTCGTATCGAGTGGGGCATGCACGAGCGCTTTTCTCCGAGCTGTAGCAGCAATGTCACACTTCTATTCGCATGGATCAAGGATCTGTGGCTTTCCTCGAGGCTTTCCCACAAGGCTTTCCCACGAGGATTTCCCACAGGGCTGTCGCACGTGCCACCGTGGTGTGAGTCGATCCTCGGCTTGAAAGTCGAGGCAGTGCAGGGAAAACAGGTTTCCCTGGAATGGACTGAGAAATCTGGGGGACTCTGGAATGGGGGAACGACCCTGGAGTTCCTCTCGCCTTTACTGTGGAGAGTGCCTCCTCTTGAGATTCAACGGGAACGCTGGAATTTCTTTCCCGACCACGCAGGGAAAGGATCCTCCTCTCGAGCTAGGAGGCGGAAACGGGCTCTCTGGATGTGGGCGGAACTCTCGTGCTTCCTCTCGAGTGGAGACGGGTATGTCGGGAAACTTCTTGAGTTGCAGCAAGGGTGTGAAGGACCCGTTGGAAGTTCCAGAGGTTAGGTGTGATTAGCCTCGAGACGCCTCAGCGGAAATGGACCTCATCTTGCCTGGAGGGAGAACCTCCTGGATTTTCTCGAGTTGCGGCAGGTGCTCTCGACTTACGACGGGGAACACAGGGACCCCTCTGGTGGCTCAGGAAAGGCAGTCCCATGCGAGTTGCACGGGCCTCTAGGGATTCCTCTCCGTCGATGCCGGGGCCTAAGACCTTGTGTGGAGTCGGTGCTGGAACCTGAGGATTCCTCTCCAGTGCTGACATGGATCTTGGGTACTTCTGGAGTCTCCCCAGGGAGTCAGTCCTCCTCTAAGTGGTGGCATGCACGTGCGCTTTCCTCCCGAGCTGTAGCAGCAGTGTCACGCTTCCTTCGCGTGGATCAAGGATCTGTGGCTTTCCCTCCAGGCTTTCCAGGAGGCTTTTCCACGATGCGTTCCCACAGGGCTGTCCCACGTGCCACCGTGGTGTGAGTCGATCCTCGGCTTGAAAGTCGAGGCAGTGCAGGGAAAACAGGTTTCCCTGGAATGGACTGAGAAATCTGGGGGACTCTGGGAATGGGGGAACGACCCTGGAGTCCTCTCGCCTTTCCTGTGGAAAGTGCCTCCTCTTGAGATGCAACGGGAACGCCAGAAATTCTTTCACGAACACGCAGGGAAAGGATCCCTCCTCTCGAGCTAGGAAGCTGAAACGGGGCTCCTCTGGATGTGGGCGGGACTCTCGTGCTTCCTCTCGACTGGAGACGGGTATGTCGGGGAACTTCTTGAGTTGCAGCAAGGGTGTGAAGTACCCTATGGAAGTTCCAGAGGTTAGGTGTGATTAGCCTCCAGACGCCTCAGCGGAAATGGGGGCCTCATCTCGCCTGGAGGGGAGAACCTCCTGATTTTCTCGAGTTGCTGCACGTGCTCTCGACTTACGACGGGGACCTCAGGGACCCACTCTGGTGGCCTTAGGAAAGGCCAGTCCCCATGCGAGTTGCTCGGGGGCCTCTCGGGATTCCTCTTCCCGTCGATGCCGGGGCCTAAGACCTTGAGTGGTGATGGTGCTCCAACCTGAGGATTCCTCTCCTGTCCTGACATGGATCTTGGGGTACTTCTGGAATCTCCCCAGCGTAGTCAGTCCTCGTATCTAGTGGGGGCATGCACGTA
>NW_017203007.1:0-18924 GCF_001704415.2 Capra hircus
CCAGCCCAAGTGCTTGCAGCAGCTAAGTGCGCCTCCAGCTGCTGCTGCTCAGAGCCCCGATCTGGCAGAGTTCCTGGCGCGAGGCTGCTCTGCCGGGGGCTAGCCTTTGCCCAGACTTGCCTTGCTTTTAGGCTGCCTCTCCAGGAAGGAGCAGGCAGCAGGAGCCTGGGAGTCGCCACTGGCGCCTTTCTTGCCTCAGCTCCAATCCTGCCTTGCCTTTGCACTTAGGTCCCAGTCCTCCTTAAGGAGAGCTTAGGGGCTGGTGGGTTGCACACTGCCAAGGGCTCCAGCAGTGAGAATTCTGTCAGAGGGAAGGGAAGGGCAACTGCAGGGCTCCTCCAGCGGTTGCTTGGCCGCCCAGATTCAGCGCCACACGGAGAGCACCAGGCTCCCAGGTCCCTGGCTGGGGTTTTCAGCCCCGCACACACGGAGGCTGATTCCTTGGGTGCCCAGAAAGTGTATGACAGACGTAGGTTCCCTAGCACTCTCCTCCCAGCAGAGACATGTGCAGGTGTTTGGGGCCTGATCCTGCGTGTCTGGGTTCCTGCCCACAGCCCCAACTCAGGGGAAGCAGCCCCTGAGGCAAGACCTGCTGGAGGAGCCCTGCGCCCCGCCTGATAGGCGAGTGCACAGCCAGCAGGGAAGCGAGCCTCCTCGGGGGAAGAGGCAGCAAGTCCCCGTCAAGCTGAAATCCCTGCTTACACGAAGCTAAGTGCGACTCCAGTACGGCAGATCTCTAGCTCTGTTCAGAGGCCCGATCTGGCAGAGTTCCTGGCACCAAGATGCTCTGCCATAGGCGAGCCTTGCGCAGACTTGCCTTGCTTTAAGGCTCCCTCCCCAGGAAGGAGCAGGCTGTGTGAGGCTCGGAAACGCCACTGGCGCCTTCCTGGCTTCAGCTCTACCCCTGCCTTGCCTTTGCACTTAGGTCCCAAGCGTCCTTGAGGAGGGCTTAGGGGCTGGTGGGTTGCACACTGCCAAGGGCTCCAGCAGTGAAAGCTCTGTCAGAGGGAAGCGAAGGGCAACAGCAGGGCTCCTTCAGCGGTTCCTTGGCCGCCCAGACAAAGCTCCGCACGGAGAGCACCAGGTTCCAAGGGCCCCTGGCTGGGTTTTGCATCCCCACACTCCCAGAGGCTGACTCCGTGGGTGCCTAGAAAGTGTGTGAGAGACGTAGGTTCCCTAGCACTCTCCTCCCCAGCAGAGACATGTGCAGGTGGTTGGGGCCTTATCCTGCGTGTCTGGGTTCCCGCCCACAGCCTCAACTCAGGGGAAGCAGCCCCTGAGGCAAGACCTGCTGGAGGAGCCCTGCGCGCCCGCCTGATAGGCGAGAGCACAGCCAGCAGTGTAGCGAGCCTCCTCGGGAGAAGAGGAGGCAGCCGAGCCCAGTCAAGAGGAAAGCCCTGCTTGCACGGAGCTAAGTGGGCCTCCAGTACGGCAGAGCTCTAGCTCTGCTCAGAGCCCCCGATCTGGCAGAGTTTCTGGCGCGAGGCTGCTCGGCCGGGGCTCGCCTTGCCCAGACTTGCCTTGCTTTTAGGCTCCCTCCCCAGGAAGGAGCTGTCTGAGCGAGCCTGGGAGACGCCACTGGTGCCTTCCTTGCCTCAGCTCCAATCCTGCCTTGCCTTTGCACATAGGTGCCAGGCGTGTTGGGGAGGGCTTAGGGGGTGGTGGGTTGCACACTGCCAAGGGCTTCAGCAGTGAGAGCTCTGTCAGAGGGAAGGGAAGGGCAACTGCAGGGCTCCTCCAGCGGTTTCTAGGCCGCCTAGAATCAGCGCCGCACCGAGAGCACCAGGCTCCCAGGGCCCCTGGCTGGGGTTTTCAGCCCCGCACACACGGAGGCTGATTCCTTGGGTGCCCAGAAAGTGTATGACAGACGTAGGTTCCCTAGCACTCTCCTCCCCAGCAGAGACATGTGCAGGTGTTGGGGCCTGATCCTGCGTGTCTGGGTTCCTGCCCACAGCCCCAACTCAGGGGAAGCAGCCCCTGAGGCAAGACCTGCTGGAGGAGCCCTGCGCCCCCGCCTGATAGGCGAGTGCACAGCCAGCAGGGAAGCGAGCCTCCTCGGGGAAGAGGAGGCAGCCCAGCCCCGTCAAGTTGAAAGCCCTGCTTGCACGGAGCTAAGTGCGCCTCCAGTACGGCAGAGCTCTAGCTCTGCTCAGAGCCCCGATCTGGCAGAGTTCCTGGCGCGAGGCTGCTCTGCCGGGGCTAGCCTTGCCCAGACTTGCCTTGCTTTTAGGCTGCCTCTCCAGGAAGGAGCAGGCAGCAGGAGCCTGGGAGTCGCCACTGGCGCCTTTCTTGCCTCAGCTCCAATCCTGCCTTGCCTTTGCACTTAGGTCCCAGTCCTCCTTAAGGAGAGCTTAGGGGCTGGTGGGTTGCACACTGCCAAGGGCTCCAGCAGTGAGAATTCTGTCAGAGGGAAGGGAAGGGCAACTGCAGGGCTCCTCCAGCGGTTGCTTGGCCGCCCAGATTCAGCGCCACACGGAGAGCACCAGGCTCCCAGGGCCCCTGGCTGGGGTTTTCAGCCCCGCACACACGGAGGCTGATTCCTTGGGTGCCCAGAAAGTGTATGACAGACGTAGGTTCCCTAGCACTCTCCTCCCCAGCAGAGACATGTGCAGGTGTTTGGGGCCTGATCCTGCGTGTCTGGGTTCCTGCCCACAGCCCCAACTCAGGGGAAGCAGCCCCTGAGGCAAGACCTGCTGGAGGAGCCCTGCGCCCCGCCTGATAGGCGAGTGCACAGCCAGCAGGGAAGCGAGCCTCCTCGGGGAAGAGGAGGCAGCAAGTCCCCGTCAAGCTGAAATCCCTGCTTACACGAAGCTAAGTGCGACTCCAGTACGGCAGATCTCTAGCTCTGTTCAGAGGCCCGATCTGGCAGAGTTCCTGGCACCAAGATGCTCTGCCATAGGCGAGCCTTGCGCAGACTTGCCTTGCTTTAAGGCTCCCTCCCCAGGAAGGAGCAGGCTGTGTGAGGCTCGGAAACGCCACTGGCGCCTTCCTGGCTTCAGCTCTACCCCTGCCTTGCCTTTGCACTTAGGTCCCAAGCGTCCTTGAGGAGGGCTTAGGGGCTGGTGGGTTGCACACTGCCAAGGGCTCCAGCAGTGAAAGCTCTGTCAGAGGGAAGCGAAGGGCAACAGCAGGGCTCCTTCAGCGGTTCCTTGGCCGCCCAGACAAAGCTCCGCACGGAGAGCACCAGGTTCCAAGGGCCCCTGGCTGGGTTTTGCATCCCCACACTCCCAGAGGCTGACTCCGTGGGTGCCTAGAAAGTGTGTGAGAGACGTAGGTTCCCTAGCACTCTCCTCCCCAGCAGAGACATGTGCAGGTGGTTGGGGCCTTATCCTGCGTGTCTGGGTTCCCGCCCACAGCCTCAACTCAGGGGAAGCAGCCCCTGAGGCAAGACCTGCTGGAGGAGCCCTGCGCGCCCCGCCTGATAGGCGAGAGCACAGCCAGCAGTGTAGCGAGCCTCCTCGGGAGAAGAGGAGGCAGCCGAGCCCAGTCAAGAGGAAAGCCCTGCTTGCACGGAGCTAAGTGGGCCTCCAGTACGGCAGAGCTCTAGCTCTGCTCAGAGCCCCGATCTGGCAGAGTTTCTGGCGCGAGGCTGCTCGGCCGGGGCTCGCCTTGCCCAGACTTGCCTTGCTTTTAGGCTCCCTCCCCAGGAAGGAGCTGTCTGAGCGAGCCTGGGAGACGCCACTGGTGCCTTCCTTGCCTCAGCTCCAATCCTGCCTTGCCTTTGCACATAGGTGCCAGGCGTCGTTGGGGAGGGCTTAGGGGGTGGTGGGTTGCACACTGCCAAGGGCTTCAGCAGTGAGAGCTCTGTCAGAGGGAAGGGAAGGGCAACTGCAGGGCTCCTCCAGCGGTTTCTAGGCCGCCTAGAATCAGCGCCGCACCGAGAGCACCAGGCTCCCAGGGCCCCTGGCTGGGGTTTTCAGCCCCGCACACACGGAGGCTGATTCCTTGGGTGCCCAGAAAGTGTATGACAGACGTAGGTTCCCTAGCACTCTCCTCCCCAGCAGAGACATGTGCAGGTGGTTGGGGCCTGATCCTGCGTGTCTGGGTTCCTGCCCACAGCCCCAACTCAGGGGAAGCAGCCCCTGAGGCAAGACCTGCTGGAGGAGCCCTGCGCCCCCCGCCTGATAGGCGAGTGCACAGCCAGCAGGGAAGCGAGCCTCCTCGGGGGAAGAGGAGGCAGCCCAGCCCCGTCAAGTTGAAAGCCCTGCTTGCACGGAGCTAAGTGCGCCTCCAGTACGGCAGAGCTCTAGCTCTGCTCAGAGCCCCGATCTGGCAGAGTTCCTGGCGCGAGGCTGCTCTGCCGGGGGCTAGCCTTGCCCAGACTTGCCTTGCTTTTAGGCTGCCTCTCCAGGAAGGAGCAGGCAGCAGGAGCCTGGGAGTCGCCACTGGCGCCTTTCTTGCCTCAGCTCCAATCCTGCCTTGCCTTTGCACTTAGGTCCCAGTCCTCCTTAAGGAGAGCTTAGGGGCTGGTGGGTTGCACACTGCCAAGGGCTCCAGCAGTGAGAATTCTGTCAGAGGGAAGGGAAGGGCAACTGCAGGGCTCCTCCAGCGGTTGCTTGGCCGCCCAGATTCAGCGCCACACGGAGAGCACCAGGCTCCCAGGTCCCCTGGCTGGGGTTTTCAGCCCCGCACACACGGAGGCTGATTCCTTGGGTGCCCAGAAAGTGTATGACAGACGTAGGTTCCCTAGCACTCTCCTCCCCAGCAGAGACATGTGCAGGTGTTTGGGGCCTGATCCTGCGTGTCTGGGTTCCTGCCCACAGCCCCAACTCAGGGGAAGCAGCCCCTGAGGCAAGACCTGCTGGAGGAGCCCTGCGCCCCGCCTGATAGGCGAGTGCACAGCCAGCAGGGAAGCGAGCCTCCTCGGGGGAAGAGGAGGCAGCAAGTCCCTCAAGCTGAAATCCCTGCTTACACGAAGCTAAGTGCGACTCCAGTACGGCAGATCTCTAGCTCTGTTCAGAGGCCCGATCTGGCAGAGTTCCTGGCACCAAGATGCTCTGCCATAGGCGAGCCTTGCGCAGACTTGCCTTGCTTTAAGGCTCCCTCCCCAGGAAGGAGCAGGCTGTGTGAGGCTCGGAAACGCCACTGGCGCCTTCCTGGCTTCAGCTCTACCCCTGCCTTGCCTTTGCACTTAGGTCCCAAGCGTCCTTGAGGAGGGCTTAGGGGCTGGTGGGTTGCACACTGCCAAGGGCTCCAGCAGTGAAAGCTCTGTCAGAGGGAAGCGAAGGGCAACAGCAGGGCTCCTTCAGCGGTTCCTTGGCCGCCCAGACAAAGCTCCGCACGGAGAGCACCAGGTTCCAAGGGCCCCTGGCTGGGTTTTGCATCCCCACACTCCCAGAGGCTGACTCCGTGGGTGCCTAGAAAGTGTGTGAGAGACGTAGGTTCCCTAGCACTCTCCTCCCCAGCAGAGACATGTGCAGGTGGTTGGGGCCTTATCCTGCGTGTCTGGGTTCCCGCCCACAGCCCAACTCAGGGGAAGCAGCCCCTGAGGCAAGACCTGCTGGAGGAGCCCTGCGCGCCGCCTGATAGGCGAGAGCACAGCCAGCAGTGAAGCGAGCCTCCTCGGGGAAGAGGAGGCAGCCGAGCCCAGTCAAGAGAAAGCCCTGCTTGCACGGAGCTAAGTGCGCCTCCAGTACGGCAGAGCTCTAGCTCTGCTCAGAGCCCCGATCTGGCAGAGTTCTGGCGCGAGGCTGCTCTGCCGGGGGCTAGCCTTGCCCAGACTTGCCTTGCTTTTAGGCTCCTCCCAGGAAGGAGCAGGCTGAGGAGCCTGGGAGACGCCACTGGTGCCTTCCTTGCCTCAGCTCCAATCCTGCCTTGCCTTTGCACTTAGGTCCAGGCGTCTTGGAGGGCTTAGGGGCTGGTGGGTTGCACACTGCCAAGGGCTCCAGCAGTGAGAATTCTGTCAGAGGGAAGGGAAGGGCAACTGCAGGGCTCCTCCAGCGGTTTCTTGGCCGCCCAGATTCAGCGCCGCACGGAGAGCACCAGGCTCCCAGGGCCCCTGGCTGGGGTTTTCAGCCCCGCACACACGGAGGCTGATTCCTTGGGTGCCCAGAAAGTGTATGACAGACGTAGGTTCCCTAGCACTCTCCTCCCCAGCAGAGACATGTGCAGGTGTTTGGGGCCTGATCCTGCGTGTCTGGGTTCCTGCCCACAGCCCCAACTCAGGGGAAGCAGCCCCTGAGGCAAGACCTGCTGGAGGAGCCCTGCGCCCCCGCCTGATAGGCGAGTGCACAGCCAGCAGGGAAGCGAGCCTCCTCGGGGAAGAGGAGGCAGCAAGCCCCGTCAAGTGAAATCCCTGCTTGCACGAAGCTAAGTGCGCTCCAGTACGGCAGATCTCTAGCTCTGTTCAGAGCCCGATCTGGCAGAGTTCCTGGCCGATGCTCTGCCGGCGAGCCTTGCCAGACTTGCCTTGCTTTAAGGCTCCTCCCCAGGAAGGAGCAGGCTGTGTGGAGGCTGGAAACGCCACTGGCGCCTTCCTGGCTTCAGCTCTACCCTGCCTTGCCTTTGCACTTAGGTCCCAAGCGTCCTTGAGGAGGGCTTAGGGGCTGGTGGGTTGCACACTGCCAAGGGCTCCAGCAGTGAAAGCTCTGTCAGAGGGAAGGAAGGGCAACAGCAGGGCTCCTCAGCGGTTCTTGGCCGCCCAGACAAAGCTCCGCACGGAGAGCACCAGGTCCAAGGGCCCCTGGCTGGGTTTTGCATCCCCACAGAGGCTGACTCCGTGGGTGCCTAGAAAGTGTGTGAGAGACGTAGGTTCCCTAGCACTCTCCTCCCCAGCAGAGACATGTGCAGGTGGTTGGGGCCTGATCCTGCGTGTCTGGGTTCCCGCCCACAGCCCAACTCAGGGGAAGCAGCCCTGAGGCAAGACCTGCTGGAGGAGCCCTGCGCGCCCGCCTGATAGGCGAGAGCACAGCCAGCAGTGTAGCGAGCCTCCTCGGGGAAGAGGAGGCAGCCGAGCCCAGTCAAGAGGAAAGCCCCTGCTTGCACGGAGCTAAGTGGCCTCCAGTACGGCAGAGCTCTAGCTCTGCTCAGAGCCCCGATCTGGCAGAGTTCTGGCGCGAGGCTGCTCGGCCGGGGGCTCGCCTTGCCCAGACTTGCCTTGCTTTTAGGCTCCCTCCAGGAAGGAGCTGTCTGAGCGAGCCTGGGAGACGCCACTGGCGCCTTCCTTGCCTCAGCTCCAATCCTGCCTTGCCTTTGCACTAGGTCCAGCGTTGGGGAGGGCTTAGGGGGTGGTGGGTTGCACACTGCCAAGGGCTTCAGCAGTGAGAGCTCTGTCAGAGGGAAGGGAAGGGCAACTGCAGGGCTCCTCCAGCGGTTTCTAGGCCGCCTAGAATCAGCGCCGCACGAGAGCACCAGGCTCCCAGGGCCCCTGGCTGGGGTTTTCAGCCCGCACACACGGAGGCTGATTCCTTGGGTGCCCAGAAAGTGTATGACAGACGTAGGTTCCCTAGCACTCTCCTCCCCAGCAGAGACATGTGCAGGTGTTGGGGCCTGATCCTGCGTGTCTGGGTTCCTGCCCACAGCCCAACTCAGGGGAAGCAGCCCCTGAGGCAAGACCTGCTGGAGGAGCCCTGCGCCCCCGCCTGATAGGCGAGTGCACAGCCAGCAGGGAAGCGAGCCTCCTCGGGGGAAGAGGAGGCAGCCAGCCCCGTCAAGGAAAGCCCTGCTTGCACGGAGCTAAGTGCGCCTCCAGTACGGCAGAGCTCTAGCTCTGCTCAGAGCCCCGATCTGGCAGAGTTCCTGGCGCGAGGCTGCTCTGCCGGGGGCTAGCCTTGCCAGACTTGCCTTGCTTTTAGGCTGCCTCCCAGGAAGGAGCAGGCTGAGGAGCCTGGGAGTCGCCACTGGCGCCTTTCTTGCCTCAGCTCCAATCCTGCCTTGCCTTTGCACTTAGGTCCCAGTCCTCCTTAAGGAGGGCTTAGGGGCTGGTGGGTTGCACACTGCCAAGGGCTCCAGCAGTGAGAATTCTGTCAGAGGGAAGGGAAGGGCAACTGCAGGGCTCCTCCAGCGGTTCCTTGGCCGCCCAGACAGCGCCGCACGGAGAGCACCAGGCTCCCAGGGCCCCTGGCTGGGTTTTCAGCCCCACAGGAGGCTGATTCCTTGGGTGCCCAGAAAGTGTATGACAGACGTAGGTTCCCTAGCACTCTCCTCCCCAGCAGAGACATGTGCAGGTGTTGGGGCCTGATCCTGCGTGTCTGGGTTCCTGCCCACAGCCCCAACTCAGGGGAAGCAGCCCCTGAGGCAAGACCTGCTGGAGGAGCCCTGCGCCCCCGCCTGATAGGCGAGTGCACAGCCAGCAGGGAAGCGAGCCTCCTCGGGGAAGAGGAGGCAGCAAGCCCCGTCAAGCTGAAATCCCTGCTTGCACGAAGCTAAGTGCGCTCCAGTACGGCAGATCTCTAGCTCTGTTCAGAGCCCGATCTGGCAGAGTTCCTGGCTGCTCTGCCATAGGCGAGCCTTGCGCAGACTTGCCTTGCTTTAAGGCTCCCTCCCCAGGAAGGAGCAGGCTGTGTGAGGCTGGAACGCCACTGGCGCCTTCCTGGCTTCAGCTCTACCCTGCCTTGCCTTTGCACTTAGGTCCCAAGCGTCCTTGAGGAGGGCTTAGGGGCTGGTGGGTTGCACACTGCCAAGGGCTCCAGCAGTGAAAGCTCTGTCAGAGGGAAGGAAGGGCAACAGCAGGGCTCCTCAGCGGTTCTTGGCCGCCCAGACAGCTCCGCACGGAGAGCACCAGGTTCCAAGGGCCCCTGGCTGGGTTTTGCATCCCCACACAGAGGCTGATCCTGGGTGCCTAGAAAGTGTGTGAGAGACGTAGGTTCCCTAGCACTCTCCTCCCCAGCAGAGACATGTGCAGGTGTTTGGGGCCTGATCCTGCGTGTCTGGGTTCCTGCCCACAGCCCAACTCAGGGGAAGCAGCCCCTGAGGCAAGACCTGCTGGAGGAGCCCTGCGCCCGCCTGATAGGCGAGTGCACAGCCAGCAGGGAAGCGAGCCTCCTCGGGGAAGAGGAGGCAGCCCAGCCCCGTCAAGGAAAAGCCCTGCTTGCACGGAGCTAAGTGCGCCTCCAGTACGGCAGAGCTCTAGCTCTGCTCAGAGCCCGATCTGGCAGAGTTCCTGGCGCGAGGCTGCTCTGCCGGGGGCTAGCCTTGCCCAGACTTGCCTTGCTTTTAGGCTCCTCTCCCCAGGAAGGAGCAGGCAGCAGGAGCCTGGGAGTCGCCACTGGCGCCTTTTGCCTCAGCTCCAATCCTGCCTTGCCTTTGCACTTAGGTCCCAGTCCTCCTTAAGGAGGCTTAGGGGCTGGTGGGTTGCACACTGCCAAGGGCTCCAGCAGTGAGAATTCTGTCAGAGGGAAGGGAAGGGCAACTGCAGGGCTCCTCCAGCGGTTGCTTGGCCGCCCAGATTCAGCGCCACACGGAGAGCACCAGGCTCCCAGGGCCCCTGGCTGGGGTTTTCAGCCCCGCACACACGGAGGCTGATTCCTTGGGTGCCCAGAAAGTGTATGACAGACGTAGGTTCCCTAGCACTCTCCTCCCCAGCAGAGACATGTGCAGGTGTTTGGGCCTGATCCTGCGTGTCTGGGTTCCTGCCCACAGCCCCAACTCAGGGGAAGCAGCCCCTGAGGCAAGACCTGCTGGAGGAGCCCTGCGCCCCCGCCTGATAGGCGAGTGCACAGCCAGCAGGGAAGCGAGCCTCCTCGGGGGAAGAGGAGGCAGCAAGTCCCCGTCAAGCTGAAATCCCCTGCTTACACGAAGCTAAGTGCGACTCCAGTACGGCAGATCTCTAGCTCTGTTCAGAGCCCGATCTGGCAGAGTTCCTGGCACCAAGATGCTCTGCCATAGGCGAGCCTTGCGCAGACTTGCCTTGCTTTAAGGCTCCCTCCCAGGAAGGAGCAGGCTGTGTGAGGCTCGGAAACGCCACTGGCGCCTTCCTGGCTTCAGCTCTACCCCTGCCTTGCCTTTGCACTTAGGTCCCAAGCGTCCTTGAGGAGGGCTTAGGGGCTGGTGGGTTGCACACTGCCAAGGGCTCCAGCAGTGAAAGCTCTGTCAGAGGGAAGCGAAGGGCAACAGCAGGGCTCCTTCAGCGGTTCCTTGGCCGCCCAGACAAAGCTCCGCACGGAGAGCACCAGGTTCCAAGGGCCCCTGGCTGGGTTTTGCATCCCCACACTCCAGAGGCTGACTCCGTGGGTGCCTAGAAAGTGTGTGAGAGACGTAGGTTCCCTAGCACTCTCCTCCCCAGCAGAGACATGTGCAGGTGGTTGGGGCCTTATCCTGCGTGTCTGGGTTCCCGCCCACAGCCCAACTCAGGGGAAGCAGCCCCTGAGGCAAGACCTGCTGGAGGAGCCCTGCGCGCCCGCCTGATAGGCGAGAGCACAGCCAGCAGTGTAGCGAGCCTCCTCGGGAGAAGAGGAGGCAGCCGAGCCCAGTCAAGAGGAAAGCCCTGCTTGCACGGAGCTAAGTGGGCCTCCAGTACGGCAGAGCTCTAGCTCTGCTCAGAGCCCCGATCTGGCAGAGTTTCTGGCGCGAGGCTGCTCGGCCGGGGCTCGCCTTGCCCAGACTTGCCTTGCTTTTAGGCTCCCTCCCAGGAAGGAGCTGTCTGAGCGAGCCTGGAGACGCGCCACTGGTGCCTTCCTTGCCTCAGCTCCAATCCTGCCTTGCCTTTGCACATAGGTGCCAGGCGTCGTTGGGAGGGCTTAGGGGGTGGTGGGTTGCACACTGCCAAGGGCTTCAGCAGTGAGAGCTCTGTCAGAGGGAAGGGAAGGGCAACTGCAGGGCTCCTCCAGCGGTTTCTAGGCCGCCTAGAATCAGCGCCGCACCGAGAGCACCAGGCTCCCAGGGCCCCTGGCTGGGGTTTTCAGCCCCGCACACACGGAGGCTGATTCCTTGGGTGCCCAGAAAGTGTATGACAGACGTAGGTTCCCTAGCACTCTCCTCCCCAGCAGAGACATGTGCAGGTGGTTGGGGCCTGATCCTGCGTGTCTGGGTTCCTGCCCACAGCCCCAACTCAGGGGAAGCAGCCCCTGAGGCAAGACCTGCTGGAGGAGCCCTGCGCCCCCCTGATAGGCGAGTGCACAGCCAGCAGGGAAGCGAGCCTCCTCGGGGGAAGAGGAGGCAGCCCAGCCCCGTCAAGTTGAAAGCCCTGCTTGCACGGAGCTAAGTGCGCCTCCAGTACGGCAGAGCTCTAGCTCTGCTCAGAGCCCCGATCTGGCAGAGTTCCTGGCGCGAGGCTGCTCTGCCGGGGGCTAGCCTTGCCCAGACTTGCCTTGCTTTTAGGCTGCCTCTCCAGGAAGGAGCAGGCAGCAGGAGCCTGGGAGTCGCCACTGGCGCCTTTCTTGCCTCAGCTCCAATCCTGCCTTGCCTTTGCACTTAGGTCCCAGTCCTCCTTAAGGAGAGCTTAGGGGCTGGTGGGTTGCACACTGCCAAGGGCTCCAGCAGTGAGAATTCTGTCAGAGGGAAGGGAAGGGCAACTGCAGGGCTCCTCCAGCGGTTGCTTGGCCGCCCAGATTCAGCGCCACACGGAGAGCACCAGGCTCCCAGGGCCCCTGGCTGGGGTTTTCAGCCCCGCACACACGGAGGCTGATTCCTTGGGTGCCCAGAAAGTGTATGACAGACGTAGGTTCCCTAGCACTCTCCTCCCCAGCAGAGACATGTGCAGGTGTTTGGGGCCTGATCCTGCGTGTCTGGGTTCCTGCCCACAGCCCCAACTCAGGGGAAGCAGCCCCTGAGGCAAGACCTGCTGGAGGAGCCCTGCGCCCCGCCTGATAGGCGAGTGCACAGCCAGCAGGGAAGCGAGCCTCCTCGGGGAAGAGGAGGCAGCAAGTCCCCGTCAAGCTGAAATCCCTGCTTACACGAAGCTAAGTGCGACTCCAGTACGGCAGATCTCTAGCTCTGTTCAGAGGCCCGATCTGGCAGAGTTCCTGGCACCAAGATGCTCTGCCATAGGCGAGCCTTGCGCAGACTTGCCTTGCTTTAAGGCTCCCTCCCCAGGAAGGAGCAGGCTGTGTGAGGCTCGGAAACGCCACTGGCGCCTTCCTGGCTTCAGCTCTACCCCTGCCTTGCCTTTGCACTTAGGTCCCAAGCGTCCTTGAGGAGGGCTTAGGGGCTGGTGGGTTGCACACTGCCAAGGGCTCCAGCAGTGAAAGCTCTGTCAGAGGGAAGCGAAGGGCAACAGCAGGGCTCCTTCAGCGGTTCCTTGGCCGCCCAGACAAAGCTCCGCACGGAGAGCACCAGGTTCCAAGGGCCCCTGGCTGGGTTTTGCATCCCCACACTCCCAGAGGCTGACTCCGTGGGTGCCTAGAAAGTGTGTGAGAGACGTAGGTTCCCTAGCACTCTCCTCCCCAGCAGAGACATGTGCAGGTGGTTGGGGCCTTATCCTGCGTGTCTGGGTTCCCGCCCACAGCCTCAACTCAGGGGAAGCAGCCCCTGAGGCAAGACCTGCTGGAGGAGCCCTGCGCGCCCGCCTGATAGGCGAGAGCACAGCCAGCAGTGTAGCGAGCCTCCTCGGGAGAAGAGGAGGCAGCCGAGCCCAGTCAAGAGGAAAGCCCTGCTTGCACGGAGCTAAGTGGCCTCCAGTACGGCAGAGCTCTAGCTCTGCTCAGAGCCCCGATCTGGCAGAGTTTCTGGCGCGAGGCTGCTCGGCCGGGGCTCGCCTTGCCCAGACTTGCCTTGCTTTTAGGCTCCCTCCCCAGGAAGGAGCTGTCTGAGCGAGCCTGGGAGACGCCACTGGTGCCTTCCTTGCCTCAGCTCCAATCCTGCCTTGCCTTTGCACATAGGTGCCAGGCGTCGTTGGGAGGGCTTAGGGGTGGTGGGTTGCACACTGCCAAGGGCTTCAGCAGTGAGAGCTCTGTCAGAGGGAAGGGAAGGGCAACTGCAGGGCTCCTCCAGCGGTTTCTAGGCCGCCTAGAATCAGCGCCGCACCGAGAGCACCAGGCTCCCAGGGCCCCTGGCTGGGGTTTTCAGCCCCGCACACACGGAGGCTGATTCCTTGGGTGCCCAGAAAGTGTATGACAGACGTAGGTTCCCTAGCACTCTCCTCCCCAGCAGAGACATGTGCAGGTGGTTGGGGCCTGATCCTGCGTGTCTGGGTTCCTGCCCACAGCCCCAACTCAGGGGAAGCAGCCCCTGAGGCAAGACCTGCTGGAGGAGCCCTGCGCCCCGCCTGATAGGCGAGTGCACAGCCAGCAGGGAAGCGAGCCTCCTCGGGGGAAGAGGAGGCAGCCCAGCCCCGTCAAGTTGAAAGCCCTGCTTGCACGGAGCTAAGTGCGCCTCCAGTACGGCAGAGCTCTAGCTCTGCTCAGAGCCCCGATCTGGCAGAGTTCCTGGCGCGAGGCTGCTCTGCCGGGGGCTAGCCTTGCCCAGACTTGCCTTGCTTTTAGGCTGCCTCTCCAGGAAGGAGCAGGCAGCAGGAGCCTGGGAGTCGCCACTGGCGCCTTTCTTGCCTCAGCTCCAATCCTGCCTTGCCTTTGCACTTAGGTCCCAGTCCTCCTTAAGGAGAGCTTAGGGGCTGGTGGGTTGCACACTGCCAAGGGCTCCAGCAGTGAGAATTCTGTCAGAGGGAAGGGAAGGGCAACTGCAGGGCTCCTCCAGCGGTTGCTTGGCCGCCCAGATTCAGCGCCACACGGAGAGCACCAGGCTCCCAGGGCCCCTGGCTGGGGTTTTCAGCCCCGCACACACGGAGGCTGATTCCTTGGGTGCCCAGAAAGTGTATGACAGACGTAGGTTCCCTAGCACTCTCCTCCCCAGCAGAGACATGTGCAGGTGTTTGGGGCCTGATCCTGCGTGTCTGGGTTCCTGCCCACAGCCCCAACTCAGGGGAAGCAGCCCCTGAGGCAAGACCTGCTGGAGGAGCCCTGCGCCCCCGCCTGATAGGCGAGTGCACAGCCAGCAGGGAAGCGAGCCTCCTCGGGGGAAGAGGAGGCAGCAAGTCCCCGTCAAGCTGAAATCCCTGCTTACACGAAGCTAAGTGCGACTCCAGTACGGCAGATCTCTAGCTCTGTTCAGAGGCCCGATCTGGCAGAGTTCCTGGCACCAAGATGCTCTGCCATAGGCGAGCCTTGCGCAGACTTGCCTTGCTTTAAGGCTCCCTCCCCAGGAAGGAGCAGGCTGTGTGAGGCTCGGAAACGCCACTGGCGCCTTCCTGGCTTCAGCTCTACCCTGCCTTGCCTTTGCACTTAGGTCCCAAGCGTCCTTGAGGAGGGCTTAGGGGCTGGTGGGTTGCACACTGCCAAGGGCTCCAGCAGTGAAAGCTCTGTCAGAGGGAAGCGAAGGGCAACAGCAGGGGCTCCTTCAGCGGTTCCTTGGCCGCCCAGACAAAGCTCCGCACGGAGAGCACCAGGTTCCAAGGGCCCCTGGCTGGGTTTTGCATCCCCACACTCCCAGAGGCTGACTCCGTGGGTGCCTAGAAAGTGTGTGAGAGACGTAGGTTCCCTAGCACTCTCCTCCCCAGCAGAGACATGTGCAGGTGGTTGGGGCCTTATCCTGCGTGTCTGGGTTCCCGCCACAGCCTCAACTCAGGGGAAGCAGCCCCTGAGGCAAGACCTGCTGGAGGAGCCCTGCGCGCCCGCCTGATAGGCGAGAGCACAGCCAGCAGTGTAGCGAGCCTCCTCGGGAGAAGAGGAGGCAGCCGAGCCCAGTCAAGAGGAAAGCCCTGCTTGCACGGAGCTAAGTGGCCTCCAGTACGGCAGAGCTCTAGCTCTGCTCAGAGCCCCGATCTGGCAGAGTTTCTGGCGCGAGGCTGCTCGGCCGGGGCTCGCCTTGCCCAGACTTGCCTTGCTTTTAGGCTCCCTCCCCAGGAAGGAGCTGTCTGAGCGAGCCTGGGAGACGCCACTGGTGCCTTCCTTGCCTCAGCTCCAATCCTGCCTTGCCTTTGCACATAGGTGCCAGGCGTGTTGGGGAGGGCTTAGGGGTGGTGGGTTGCACACTGCCAAGGGCTTCAGCAGTGAGAGCTCTGTCAGAGGGAAGGGAAGGGCAACTGCAGGGCTCCTCCAGCGGTTTCTAGGCCGCCTAGAATCAGCGCCGCACCGAGAGCACCAGGCTCCCAGGGCCCCTGGCTGGGGTTTTCAGCCCCGCACACACGGAGGCTGATTCCTTGGGTGCCCAGAAAGTGTATGACAGACGTAGGTTCCCTAGCACTCTCCTCCCCAGCAGAGACATGTGCAGGTGTTGGGGCCTGATCCTGCGTGTCTGGGTTCCTGCCCACAGCCCAAACTCAGGGGAAGCAGCCCCTGAGGCAAGACCTGCTGGAGGAGCCCCTGCGCCCCCGCCTGATAGGCGAGTGCACAGCCAGCAGGGAAGCGAGCCTCCTCGGGGGAAGAGGAGGCAGCCCAGCCCGTCAAGTTGAAAGCCCTGCTTGCACGGAGCTAAGTGCGCCTCCAGTACGGCAGAGCTCTAGCTCTGCTCAGAGCCCCGATCTGGCAGAGTTCCTGGCGCGAGGCTGCTCTGCCGGGGGCTAGCCTTGCCCAGACTTGCCTTGCTTTTAGGCTGCCTCTCCAGGAAGGAGCAGGCAGCAGGAGCCTGGGAGTCGCCACTGGCGCCTTTCTGCCTCAGCTCCAATCCTGCCTTGCCTTTGCACTTAGGTCCCAGTCCTCCTTAAGGAGAGCTTAGGGGCTGGTGGGTTGCACACTGCCAAGGGCTCCAGCAGTGAGAATTCTGTCAGAGGGAAGGGAAGGGCAACTGCAGGGCTCCTCCAGCGGTTGCTTGGCCGCCCAGATTCAGCGCCACACGGAGAGCACACCAGGCTCCCAGGGCCCCTGGCTGGGGTTTTCAGCCCCGCACACACGGAGGCTGATTCCTTGGGTGCCCAGAAAGTGTATGACAGACGTAGGTTCCCTAGCACTCTCCTCCCCAGCAGAGACATGTGCAGGTGTTTGGGGCCTGATCCTGCGTGTCTGGGTTCCTGCCCACAGCCCCAACTCAGGGGAAGCAGCCCCTGAGGCAAGACCTGCTGGAGGAGCCCTGCGCCCCCGCCTGATAGGCGAGTGCACAGCCAGCAGGGAAGCGAGCCTCCTCGGGGAAGAGGAGGCAGCAAGTCCCCGTCAAGCTGAAATCCCTGCTTACACGAAGCTAAGTGCGACTCCAGTACGGCAGATCTCTAGCTCTGTTCAGAGGCCCGATCTGGCAGAGTTCCTGGCACCAAGATGCTCTGCCATAGGCGAGCCTTGCGCAGACTTGCCTTGCTTTAAGGCTCCCTCCCCAGGAAGGAGCAGGCTGTGTGAGGCTCGGAAACGCCACTGGCGCCTTCCTGGCTTCAGCTCTACCCCTGCCTTGCCTTTGCACTTAGGTCCCAAGCGTCCTTGAGGAGGGCTTAGGGGCTGGTGGGTTGCACACTGCCAAGGGCTCCAGCAGTGAAAGCTCTGTCAGAGGGAAGCGAAGGGCAACAGCAGGGCTCCTTCAGCGGTTCCTTGGCCGCCCAGACAAAGCTCCGCACGGAGAGCACCAGGTTCCAAGGGCCCCTGGCTGGGTTTTGCATCCCCACACTCCCAGAGGCTGACTCCGTGGGTGCCTAGAAAGTGTGTGAGAGACGTAGGTTCCCTAGCACTCTCCTCCCCAGCAGAGACATGTGCAGGTGGTTGGGGCCTTATCCTGCGTGTCTGGGTTCCCGCCCACAGCCTCAACTCAGGGGAAGCAGCCCCTGAGGCAAGACCTGCTGGAGGAGCCTGCGCGCCCGCCTGATAGGCGAGAGCACAGCCAGCAGTGTAGCGAGCCTCCTCGGGAGAAGAGGAGGCAGCCGAGCCCAGTCAAGAGGAAAGCCCTGCTTGCACGGAGCTAAGTGGGCCTCCAGTACGGCAGAGCTCTAGCTCTGCTCAGAGCCCCGATCTGGCAGAGTTTCTGGCGCGAGGCTGCTCGGGGGCTCGCCTTGCCCAGACTTGCCTTGCTTTTAGGCTCCCTCCCCAGGAAGGAGCTGTCTGAGCGAGCCTGGGAGACGCCACTGGTGCCTTCCTTGCCTCAGCTCCAATCCTGCCTTGCCTTTGCACATAGGTGCCAGGCGTCTTGGGGAGGGCTTAGGGGGTGGTGGGTTGCACACTGCCAAGGGCTTCAGCAGTGAGAGCTCTGTCAGAGGGAAGGGAAGGGCAACTGCAGGGCTCCTCCAGCGGTTTCTAGGCCGCCTAGAATCAGCGCCGCACCGAGAGCACCAGGCTCCCAGGGCCCCTGGCTGGGGTTTTCAGCCCCGCACACACGGAGGCTGATTCCTTGGGTGCCCAGAAAGTGTATGACAGACGTAGGTTCCCTAGCACTCTCCTCCCCAGCAGAGACATGTGCAGGTGTTTGGGGCCTGATCCTGCGTGTCTGGGTTCCTGCCCACAGCCCCAACTCAGGGGAAGCAGCCCCTGAGGCAAGACCTGCTGGAGGAGCCCTGCGCCCCGCCTGATAGGCGAGTGCACAGCCAGCAGGGAAGCGAGCCTCCTCGGGGAAAGAGGAGGCAGCCCAGCCCCGTCAAGTGAAAGCCCTGCTTGCACGGAGCTAAGTGCGCCTCCAGTACGGCAGAGCTCTAGCTCTGCTCAGAGCCCGATCTGGCAGAGTTCCTGGCGCTGCTCTGCCGGGCGAGCCTTGCCAGACTTGCCTTGCTTTTAGGCTCCCTCCCCAGGAAGGAGCAGGCTGTGTGAGGCTGGCCCACTGGCGCCTTCCTGGCTTCAGCTCCAATCCTGCCTTGCCTTTGCACTTAGGTCCCAGCGTCCTTGGGAGGGCTTAGGGGCTGGTGGGTTGCACACTGCCAAGGGCTCCAGCAGTGAAAGCTCTGTCAGAGGGAAGGGAAGGGCAACTGCAGGGCTCCTCCAGCGGTTGCTTGGCCGCCCAGACAGCGCACGGAGAGCACCAGGCTCCCAGGGCCCCTGGCTGGGTTTTTCAGCCCCACACACGGAGGCTGATTCCTTGGGTGCCCAGAAAGTGTATGACAGACGTAGGTTCCCTAGCACTCTCCTCCCCAGCAGAGACATGTGCAGGTGTTGGGGCCTGATCCTGCGTGTCTGGGTTCCTGCCCACAGCCCAACTCAGGGGAAGCAGCCCCTGAGGCAAGACCTGCTGGAGGAGCCCTGCGCCCCCGCCTGATAGGCGAGTGCACAGCCAGCAGGGAAGCGAGCCTCCTCGGGGGAAGAGGAGGCAGCAGCCCCGTCAAGCTGAAAGCCCTGCTTGCACGGAGCTAAGTGCGCCTCCAGTACGGCAGAGCTCTAGCTCTGCTCAGAGCCCGATCTGGCAGAGTTCCTGGCGCGAGGCTGCTCTGCCGGGGGCTAGCCTTGCCAGACTTGCCTTGCTTTTAGGCTCCTCCCAGGAAGGAGCAGGCAGCAGAGCCTGGGAGTCGCCACTGGCCTTTCCTTGCCTCAGCTCCAATCCTGCCTTGCCTTTGCACTTAGGTCCCAGCGTCCTTGAGGAGGCTTAGGGGCTGGTGGGTTGCACACTGCCAAGGGCTCCAGCAGTGAGAATTCTGTCAGAGGGAAGGGAAGGGCAACTGCAGGGCTCCTCCAGCGGTTGCTTGGCCGCCCAGAAAGCGCCGCACGGAGAGCACCAGGCTCCCAGGGCCCCTGGCTGGGTTTTTCAGCCCCGCACACACGGAGGCTGATTCCTTGGGTGCCCAGAAAGTGTATGACAGACGTAGGTTCCCTAGCACTCTCCTCCCCAGCAGAGACATGTGCAGGTGTTTGGGGCCTGATCCTGCGTGTCTGGGTTCCTGCCCACAGCCCCAACTCAGGGGAAGCAGCCCCTGAGGCAAGACCTGCTGGAGGAGCCCTGCGCCCCCGCCTGATAGGCGAGTGCACAGCCAGCAGGGAAGCGAGCCTCCTCGGGGGAAGAGGAGGCAGCAAGCCCCGTCAAGCTGAAATCCCTGCTTGCACGAAGCTAAGTGCGCTCCAGTACGGCAGATCTCTAGCTCTGTTCAGAGCCCGATCTGGCAGAGTTCCTGGCACCAAGATGCTCTGGCCATAGGCGAGCCTTGCCAGACTTGCCTTGCTT
>NW_017203008.1:0-6177 GCF_001704415.2 Capra hircus
AGGGCTTTCCTCTTGACTGGGCTCGGCTGCCTCCTCTTCTCCCGAGGAGGCTCGCTACACTGCTGGCTGTGCTCTCGCCTATCAGGCGGGCGCGCAGGGCTCCTCCAGCAGGTCTTGCCTCAGGGGCTGCTTCCCCTGAGTTGAGGCTGTGGGCGGGAACCCAGACACGCAGGATAAGGCCCCAACCACCTGCACATGTCTCTGCTGGGGAGGAGAGTGCTAGGGAACCTACGTCTCTCACACACTTTCTAGGCACCCCACGGAGTCAGCCTCTGGGAGTGTGGGGATGCAAAACCCAGCCAGGGGCCCTTGGAACCTGGTGCTCTCCGTGCGGAGCTTTGTCTGGGCGGCCAAGGAACCGCTGAAGGAGCCCTGCTGTTGCCCTTCGCTTCCCTCTGACAGAGCTTTCACTGCTGGAGCCCTTGGCAGTGTGCAACCCACCAGCCCTAAGCCCTCCTCAAGGACGCTTGGGACCTAAGTGCAAAGGCAAGGCAGGGGTAGAGCTGAAGCCAGGAAGGCGCCAGTGGCGTTTCCGAGCCTCACACAGCCTGCTCCTTCCTGGGGAGGGAGCCTTAAAGCAAGGCAAGTCTGCGCAAGGCTCGCCTATGGCAGAGCATCTTGGTGCCAGGAACTCTGCCAGATCGGGCCTCTGAACAGAGCTAGAGATCTGCCGTACTGGAGTCGCACTTAGCTTCGTGTAAGCAGGGATTTCAGCTTGACGGGGACTTGCTGCCTCCTCTTCCCCGAGGAGGCTCGCTTCCCTGCTGGCTGTGCACTCGCCTATCAGGCGGGGGCAGGGCTCCTCCAGCAGGTCTTGCCTCAGGGGCTGCTTCCCCTGAGTTGGGGCTGTGGCAGGAACCCAGACACGCAGGATCAGGCCCCAAACACCTGCACATGTCTCTGCTGGGGAGGAGAGTGCTAGGGAACCTACGTCTGTCATACACTTTCTGGGCACCCAAGGAATCAGCCTCCGTGTGTGCGGGGCTGAAAACCCCAGCCAGGGGACCTGGGAGCCTGGTGCTCTCCGTGTGGCGCTGAATCTGGGCGGCCAAGCAACCGCTGGAGGAGCCCTGCAGTTGCCCTTCCCTTCCCTCTGACAGAATTCTCACTGCTGGAGCCCTTGGCAGTGTGCAACCCACCAGCCCCTAAGCTCTCCTTAAGGAGGACTGGGACCTAAGTGCAAAGGCAAGGCAGGATTGGAGCTGAGGCAAGAAAGGCGCCAGTGGCGACTCCCAGGCTCCTGCTGCCTGCTCCTTCCTGGAGAGGCAGCCTAAAAGCAAGGCAAGTCTGGGCAAGGCTAGCCCCCGGCAGAGCAGCCTCGCGCCAGGAACTCTGCCAGATCGGGGCTCTGAGCAGAGCTAGAGCTCTGCCGTACTGGAGGCGCACTTAGCTCCGTGCAAGCAGGGCTTTCAACTTGACGGGGCTGGGCTGCCTCCTCTTCCCCGAGGAGGCTCGCTTCCCTGCTGGCTGTGCACTCGCCTATCAGGCGGGGGCGCAGGGCTCCTCCAGCAGGTCTTGCCTCAGGGGCTGCTTCCCCTGAGTTGGGGCTGTGGCAGGAACCCAGACACGCAGGATCAGGCCCCAAACACCTGCACATGTCTCTGCTGGGGAGGAGAGTGCTAGGGAACCTACGTCTGTCATACACTTTCTGGGCACCCAAGGAATCAGCCTCCGTGTGTGCGGGGCTGAAAACCCCAGCCAGGGGCCCTGGGAGCCTGGTGCTCTCGTGCGGCGCTGATTCTAGGCGGCCTAGAAACCGCTGGAGGAGCCCTGCAGTTGCCCTTCCCTTCCCTCTGACAGAGCTCTCACTGCTGAAGCCCTTGGCAGTGTGCAACCACCACCCCCCCTAAGCCCTCCCCAACGACGCCTGGCACCTATGTGCAAAGGCAAGGCAGGATTGGAGCTGAGGCAAGGAAGGCACCAGTGGCGTCTCCCAGGCTCGCTCAGACAGCTCCTTCCTGGGGAGGGAGCCTAAAAGCAAGGCAAGTCTGGGCAAGGCGAGCCCGGCCGAGCAGCCTCGCGCCAGAAACTCTGCCAGATCGGGGCTCTGAGCAGAGCTAGAGCTCTGCCGTACTGGAGGCCACTTAGCTCCGTGCAAGCAGGGCTTTCCTCTTGACTGGGCTCGGCTGCCTCCTCTTCTCCGAGGAGGCTCGCTACACTGCTGGCTGTGCTCTCGCCTATCAGGCGGGCGCGCAGGGCTCCTCCAGCAGGTCTTGCCTCAGGGGCTGCTTCCCCTGAGTTGAGGCTGTGGGCGGGAACCCAGACACGCAGGATAAGGCCCCAACCACCTGCACATGTCTCTGCTGGGGAGGAGAGTGCTAGGGAACCTACGTCTCTCACACACTTTCTAGGCACCCACGGAGTCAGCCTCTGGGAGTGTGGGGATGCAAAACCCAGCCAGGGGCCCTTGGAACCTGGTGCTCTCCGTGCGGAGCTTTGTCTGGGCGGCCAAGGAACCGCTGAAGGAGCCCTGCTGTTGCCCTTCGCTTCCCTCTGACAGAGCTTTCACTGCTGGAGCCCTTGGCAGTGTGCAACCCACCAGCCCTAAGCCTCCTCAAGGACGCTTGGGACCTAAGTGCAAAGGCAAGGCAGGGGTAGAGCTGAAGCCAGGAAGGCGCCAGTGGCGTTTCCGAGCCTCACACAGCCTGCTCCTTCCTGGGGAGGGAGCCTTAAAGCAAGGCAAGTCTGCGCAAGGCTCGCCTATGGCAGAGCATCTTGGTGCCAGGAACTCTGCCAGATCGGGCCTCTGAACAGAGCTAGAGATCTGCCGTACTGGAGTCGCACTTAGCTTCGTGTAAGCAGGGATTTCAGCTTGACGGGGACTTGCTGCCTCCTCTTCCCCCGAGGAGGCTCGCTTCCCTGCTGGCTGTGCACTCGCCTATCAGGCGGGGGCGCAGGGCTCCTCCAGCAGGTCTTGCCTCAGGGGCTGCTTCCCCTGAGTTGGGGCTGTGGGCAGGAACCCAGACACGCAGGATCAGGCCCCAAACACCTGCACATGTCTCTGCTGGGGAGGAGAGTGCTAGGGAACCTACGTCTGTCATACACTTTCTGGGCACCCAAGGAATCAGCCTCCGTGTGTGCGGGGCTGAAAACCCCCCAGCGGGGCCTGGGAGCCTGGTGCTCTCCGTGTGGCGCTGAATCTGGGCGGCCAAGCAACCGCTGGAGGAGCCCTGCAGTTGCCCTTCCTTCCCTCTGACAGAATTCTCACTGCTGGAGCCCTTGGCAGTGTGCAACCCACCAGCCCTAAGCTCTCCTTAAGGAGGACTGGGACCTAAGTGCAAAGGCAAGGCAGGATTGGAGCTGAGGCAAGAAAGGCGCCAGTGGCGACTCCCAGGCTCCTGCTGCTGCTCCTTCCTGGAGAGGCAGCCTAAAAGCAAGGCAAGTCTGGGCAAGGCTAGCCCCCGGCAGAGCAGCCTCGCGCCAGGAACTCTGCCAGATCGGGGCTCTGAGCAGAGCTAGAGCTCTGCCGTACTGGAGGCGCACTTAGCTCCGTGCAAGCAGGGCTTTCAACTTGACGGGCTGGGCTGCCTCCTCTTCCCGAGGAGGCTCGCTTCCCTGCTGGCTGTGCACTCGCCTATCAGGCGGGGGCGCAGGGCTCCTCCAGCAGGTCTTGCCTCAGGGGCTGCTTCCCCTGAGTTGGGGCTGTGGGCAGGAACCCAGACACGCAGGATCAGGCCCCAACACCTGCACATGTCTCTGCTGGGGAGGAGAGTGCTAGGGAACCTACGTCTGTCATACACTTTCTGGGCACCCAAGGAATCAGCCTCCGTGTGTGCGGGGCTGAAAACCCAGCCAGGGGCCCTGGGAGCCTGGTGCTCTCGGCGGCGCTGATTCTAGGCGGCCTAGAAACCGCTGGAGGAGCCCTGCAGTTGCCCTTCCCTTCCCTCTGACAGAGCTCTCACTGCTGAAGCCCTTGGCAGTGTGCAACCCACCCCTAAGCCTCCCAAGCGCTGGCACCTATGTGCAAAGGCAAGGCAGGATTGGAGCTGAGGCAAGGAAGCAGTGGCGTCTCCCAGGCTCGCTCAGACAGCTCCTTCCTGGGAGGGAGCTAAAAGCAAGGCAAGTCTGGGCAAGGCGAGCCCGGCCGAGCAGCCTCGCGCCAGAAACTCTGCCAGATCGGGGCTCTGAGCAGAGCTAGAGCTCTGCCGTACTGGAGGCCCACTTAGCTCCGTGCAAGCAGGGCTTTCCTCTTGACTGGGCTCGGCTGCCTCCTCTTCTCCCGAGGAGGCTCGCTACACTGCTGGCTGTGCTCTCGCCTATCAGGCGGCGCGCAGGGCTCCTCCAGCAGGTCTTGCCTCAGGGGCTGCTTCCCTGAGTTGGGCTGTGGGCGGAACCCAGACACGCAGGATAAGGCCCCAACCACCTGCACATGTCTCTGCTGGGGAGGAGAGTGCTAGGGAACCTACGTCTCTCACACACTTTCTAGGCACCCGGAGTCAGCCTCTGGGAGTGTGGGGATGCAAAACCCAGCCAGGGGCCCTTGGAACCTGGTGCTCTCCGTGCGGAGCTTTGTCTGGGCGGCCAAGGAACCGCTGAAGGAGCCCTGCTGTTGCCCTTCGCTTCCCTCTGACAGAGCTTTCACTGCTGGAGCCCTTGGCAGTGTGCAACCCACCAGCCCCTAAGCCCTCCTCAAGGACGCTTGGGACCTAAGTGCAAAGGCAAGGCAGGGGTAGAGCTGAAGCCAGGAAGGCGCCAGTGGCGTTTCCGAGCCTCACACAGCCTGCTCCTTCCTGGGGAGGGAGCCTTAAAGCAAGGCAAGTCTGCGCAAGGCTCGCCTATGGCAGAGCATCTTGGTGCCAGGAACTCTGCCAGATCGGGCCTCTGAACAGAGCTAGAGATCTGCCGTACTGGAGTCGCACTTAGCTTCGTGTAAGCAGGGATTTCAGCTTGACGGGGACTTGCTGCCTCCTCTTCCCCGAGGAGGCTCGCTTCCCTGCTGGCTGTGCACTCGCCTATCAGGCGGGGGGCGCAGGGCTCCTCCAGCAGGTCTTGCCTCAGGGGCTGCTTCCCCTGAGTTGGGGCTGTGGGCAGGAACCCAGACACGCAGGATCAGGCCCCAAACACCTGCACATGTCTCTGCTGGGGAGGAGAGTGCTAGGGAACCTACGTCTGTCATACACTTTCTGGGCACCCAAGGAATCAGCCTCCGTGTGTGCGGGGCTGAAAAACCCCAGCCAGGGGCCTGGGAGCCTGGTGCTCTCCGTGTGGCGCTGAATCTGGGCGGCCAAGCAACCGCTGGAGGAGCCCTGCAGTTGCCCTTCCCTTCCCTCTGACAGAATTCACTGCTGGAGCCTTGGCAGTGTGCAACCCACCAGCCCTAAGCTCTCCTTAAGGAGGACTGGGACCTAAGTGCAAAGGCAAGGCAGGATTGGAGCTGAGGCAAGAAAGGCGCCAGTGGCGACTCCCAGGCTCCTGCTGCCTGCTCCTTCCTGGAGAGGCAGCCTAAAAGCAAGGCAAGTCTGGGCAAGGCTAGCCCCCGGCAGAGCAGCCTCGCGCCAGGAACTCTGCCAGATCGGGGCTCTGAGCAGAGCTAGAGCTCTGCCGTACTGGAGGCGCACTTAGCTCCGTGCAAGCAGGGCTTTCAACTTGACGGGGCTGGGCTGCCTCCTCTTCCCCGAGGAGGCTCGCTTCCCTGCTGGCTGTGCACTCGCCTATCAGGCGGGGGCAGGGCTCCTCCAGCAGGTCTTGCCTCAGGGGCTGCTTCCCCTGAGTTGGGGCTGTGGGCAGGAACCCAGACACGCAGGATCAGGCCCCAACCACCTGCACATGTCTCTGCTGGGGAGGAGAGTGCTAGGGAACCTACGTCTGTCATACACTTTCTGGGCACCCAAGGAATCAGCCTCCGTGTGTGCGGGGCTGAAAACCCCAGCCAGGGCCCTGGGAGCCTGGTGCTCTCGGTGCGGCGCTGATTCTAGGCGGCCTAGAAACCGCTGAGGAGCCCTGCAGTTGCCCTTCCTTCCCTCTGACAGAGCTCTCACTGCTGAAGCCCTTGGCAGTGTGCAACCCACCAGCCCTAAGCCTCCCAACACGACGCTGGCACTATGTGCAAAGGCAAGGCAGGATTGGAGCTGAGGCAAGGAAGGCACCAGTGGCGTCTCCCAGGCTCGCTCAGACAGCTCCTTCCTGGGGAGGGAGCCTAAAGCAAGGCAAGTCTGGGCAAGGCGAGCCCCGGCCGAG
>NW_017203009.1:0-6177 GCF_001704415.2 Capra hircus
TGAGAAGAGGACTGACACCCCTGGGACTCAAGAAGTACCCCCAAGAACCGATGTCACCACGGGAGAGGAATCCTCAGGTACCGGCCCTCGACTTCACACAAGGTCTTAGGCCCCACCATCGACGGGAGAGGAATCCTGAGAGGCCCCGTAGCCACTCGGATGGGAACTGGCCTTCCTGACGCCACCAGAGCGGGTCCCTGAGGTCCCAGCGTACGTTGAGAACACTTGCCACAATTCGAGAAAATCCAGGAGGTTCTCCCCTCCAGGCAAGATGAGGCCAATTTCCGCTGAGGCACTCGAGGCTAATCACACCTAAACTCTGGAAATTCCAAAGGTTCCTTCACAACCTTGCTGAAACTCAAGAAGTTCCCCGACATACCCGTCTCCACTCCAGAGGAAGCACGAGGGTCCCGCCCACATCCAGAGGAGCCCCGTTTCTGCCTCGGACCTCGAGATGACGGATCCTTTCCCTGCTTGGTCGGGAAGAAAATTCCCGGCGTTCCCGTCCCATCTCAAGAGGAGGCGCTCTCCACAGGAAAGGCGAGCGGAACTCCAGGGTCGTACCACCATTCCAAGAGTCCCCCCAGATGTCACAGTCCATTCCAGAGGAACCTGTTTTCCCTGCACTGCCTCGACTTTCAAGCCGAGGATCGACTCACACCATGGTGGCAGGTGGGACAGCCCTGTGGGAAAGACTCTTGGGAAAGCCTTGAAGGAAAGACTTGAGTGAAAGCTACAGATCCCTTGACCACGCGTTAGGAAGCGTGACACTGCTGCAGCTCGGGAGGAAAGCGCACGTGCATGCCCACACTCGAGACGAGGACTGACTTCCCTGGGGAGACTCCAGAAGTACCCCAAGAACCATGTCAGCACTGGAGAGGAATCCTCAGGATCCGGCCTCGACTCCACACAAGGTCTTAGGCCCGGCATCGACCAAGAGGAATCCCGAGAGTCCCCTGGCAACTTGCATGGGGACTGGCCTTTCCTGAGGCCACGAGACAGGTTCCCTGAGGTCCCCGTCGTAATTCGAGAGCACCTGCCGTAACTCGAGAAAATCCAGGAGGTTCTCCACTACAGGCAAAATGAGGCCTATTTCCACTGACGCATCTAGAGGCTAAGCACACCTAACCTCTGGAACTTCCAATGGTTCCTTCACACACTTGCTGCAACTCAAGAGCTTTCCCGACATACCCGTCTACACTCAAAGGAAGCACGAGGGTCCCGCCCACATCCAGAGAAGCGCCGATCCCCCTCGAGGCTCCAAAGGAGAGATCTTTTAACTGGCTTGCATTTCCCGAGTCAAAGACCTTGTGTTGAGTTGGGACCGGAAACTGAGGATTCCTCTCCAGTGCTGACGTGAATTTTTGGGTACTTCTGGACTCTCCCTAGGGGAGTCAGTCCTCGTCTCGAGTGGGGGAAATGCACGTGGGCTTTCCTCCCTAACGGTGGCAGCAGTGTCATGCTACCCGACGGGTGGATCAAGGGATGTGTGGCTTTCCCTGTAGGATTTCCCATGAGGCTTTCCCACGAGGCTAACACACAGGGCTGTCCCACGTGCCACCGTGGTGTGAGTCGATCCTCGACGTGACAGTCAAGGCAGTGCAGGTAAAAGAGTTTCCTTTGGAATGGACTCAGTCCTCTGGGGGACTCTTGGAATGGTGGCACGACCCTGGAGTTCCTCTCGCCTTTCCTGTGGAGAGCGCTTCCTCTTGGATGCGACGGGAATGCCAGGAATTCTTTCCCGACCACGCAGGGAAAGGATCCCTCATCTCGAGCTACAAGGAGGAAAAGGGCCTTCTCTGGATGTGCAAGGGACGCTCGCGCTTCCTCTCGAGTGGACAAGGGTATGTCGGGGGAACTTCTTGAGTTGCAGCAAGGGTGTGAAGGACCCTATGGAAGTTCCAAAAGGTTAGATGTGATTAGCCTCGAGTCGCCTCAGCGGAAATGGGCCTCATCTAGCCTGGAGGGGAGAATCTCCAGGATTTTCTCGAGTTGCGGTAGGTGCTCTCGATTTACGACGGGGACCACAGGGACCCTATCTGGTGGCCTCAGGAAAGGCCACTCTCCGTGCGAGTTGCTTATTGGCCTCTCAGGATTCCTCTCCCTTCAATGCTGGGGCCTAAGACCTTTTGTGAAGTCGGGGCCGTAAACTGAGAATTATTCTCCCAGTGCTGACATGGATCTTGGGGTACTTCTGGAGTCTCCCCAGGGGAGTCAGTCCTCGTCTCGAGTGGGGGCATGCACGTGCGCTTTCCTCCTGAGCTGTGGAAGCAGTGTCACGCTTCCCATCGCGTGGATCAAGGGATCTGTGGCTTTCCCTCGAGGCTTTCCCTCAAGGCTTTCCCACGAGGCTTTCCTACGAGGCTTTACCACAGGGCTGTCCCACGTGCCACTGTGGTTTGAGTCGATCTTCGGCGTGAAAGTCGAGGCAGTTTGGGGAAAACAGGTTCCTCTGAAATGGACTGAGACATCTGGGGGACTCTTGGAATGGTGGCCTGACCTGGAGTACCTATCCGCTTTCCTGTGGAGAGGGCCTCCTCTTGAGATGCGACGGGAACCTCGGGAATTCTTTTTCGACCAAGTAGGGAAAGGATCCCTCATCTCGAGCAAAGAGGCGGAAACGGGGCTCCTTTGGATGTGGGCGGGACCCTTCTGCTTCCTCTCGAGTGCATACGGGTATATCGGGGAACTTCTTGAGTTGCAGCAAGGGTGTGAAGGAACCTTTGGACGGTTCAGGGGGTAGGTGTGATTGGCCTCGAGATGCTTCAGCAATAATTCGCCTCTGTTCGCCTGGAGGGGAGAACCTCCAGGATTTTCTCGACTTGCGGCAGGTGCTCTCGACTTACGACGGGGACCTCAGGGACCCGCTCTGGTGGCCTCAGGAAAGGCAGGTCCCCATGCGAGTTGCTAGGGGACCTCCCTGGATTCCTCTACCGTAGATGCCGGAACCTAAGACCTTGTCTGGAGTTGGGGCCGGAACGTGAGGATTTCTCTCCAGGCCTGACATGGATCCTGGGGTACTTCTGGAGTCTCCCCAGGCGATTCAGTCCTCATCTCGAGTGGGGGCATGCACGTGCGCTTTCCTCCCGAGCTCTAGAACCAGTGTCAGTCTTCCCGGCCCGACGATCAAGGGATCTGTGGCTTTCCCTCTGGGCATTCCCACCAAGTTTTCCAAACAGGCTTTCCCACAGGGCTGTCCCAAGTGCCACCGTTGTGTGGGTCGATCATCTGCATGAATGTCGAGGCAGTGCAGGGAAAACAGGTGTCCCTGGCATGGACTGAGACATCTGGAGGACTCTGGGAATGGTGGCACGACCCTGGAGTTCCTCTGGCCTTTCCTGTGGAGAGCGCCTGTTCTTGAGAGGCGACGGGAACACCGGGAATTCTTTCCCGACCACACACTGAAAGGATTCCCCGTCTCGAGCTAGGAGGCGGAAACGGGGCTCCTCTGGATGTGGGCGGGACTCTCGAGCTTCTCTCGAGTGGAGACGGGAATGTCGGGGAACTTCTTGATTTGCAGCAAGGGTGTGAAGGACTCTTTGGAAGTTCCAGAGTTTAGGTGTGATTAGCCTCGAGACGCCTCAGCGGAAATGGGCCTCATTTCGCCTGGAAGGAAGAACCTCCTGGATTTTCTCGAGTTGTGGCAGGTGCTCTCCAATTATGACGGGGACCTCAGGGACCTGCTCTGGTGGCCTCAGGAAAGACCATTCCCATGCGAGTTGCTCGGGGCCTCTCGGATTCCTCTTCCATCGATGCCGGGGTCTAAGACCTTGTGTGGAGTCGGTGCTGGAACCTGAGGATTCCTCTCCAGTGCTGACATGGATCTTGGGGTACTTCTGGAGTCTCCCCAGGGGAGTCAGTCCTCGTCTCGAGTGGGGGCATGCACGTGCGCTTTACTCTCGAGCTGTAGCAGCAGTGTCACGCTTCCCTTCGCGTGGCTCAAGGGATCTGTGGCTTTCCCTCGAGGCTTTTCCCAGGAGGCTTTCCCACGAGGCTTTTCCACAGGGCTGTCCCACGTGCCACACGTGGTGTGACTCGATCCTCGGCATTGATGTCGAGGCAGTGGAGGGAAAACAGGTTTCCCTGGAATGGACTGAGACATCTGCGGGACTCTGGGAATGGTGGCACGACCCTGGAGTTCTTCTTGCCTTTCCTGTGGAGAGTGCCTCCTCTTGAGATGCGACGGGAATGCCCGGGAATTCTTCCCCGACCACGCAGGAAAGGATCCCTCCTCTCGAGCAAGGAGGCGGAAACGGGGTTCCTCTGGATGTGAGCGGGATTCTCGTGCTTCCTCTCGAGTGGAGACGGATATGTCGGGAACCTCTTGAGTTGCAGCAAGGGTGTGAAGGACCCTTTGGAAGTTCCAGAGGTTAGGTGTGAATAGCCTCGAGACCCCTCAGCGGAAATGCGGCCTCATCTCGCCTGGAGGGGAGAACCTCTTGGATTTTCTCGGAGTTGCGGCAGGGTGCTCTCGACTTACGACGGGACCCCTGGGACCCGCTCTGGAGGCCTCAGTAAAGGCCAGTTCCCATGCGAGTTGCTCGGGGGCCTCTCGGGATTCCTCTCCCGTCGATGCTGGGGCCTAAGACCTTGTGTGGAGTCAGTGTCGGAACCTGAGGATTCCTCTCCAGTGCTGACATGGATCTTGGGGTACTTCTGGAGTCTCCCCAGGGGAGTCAGTCCTCGTCTTGAATGGGGCATGCACGTGCGCTTTCCTCCTGAGCGTTAGCAGCAGTGTCGCGCTTCCCTTCGCGTAAATCAAGGGATCAGGGGCTTTCCAAGGAAGCTTCACAGGAGGCTTTCCCACGAGGCTTTCCCACAGGGCTGTCCCACATGCAACCGTGGTGTGAGTCGATCCTCGGCTTGAAAGTCGAGGCAGTGCAGGGAAAATAAGTTTTCCCTGGAATGTTCGGAGACATCTGGTTGTCTCTGGGAATGGTGGCACTACCCTGGAGTTCCTCTCGCCTTTCCTGTGGAGAGTGCCTCCTCTTGAGATGCGAAGGGAACGCCGGGAATTCTTTCCCGACCACGCAGGGAAAGGATCCCTCCTCTCAAGCTAGGAGGCGGAAACGGGGCTCCTCTAGATGTGGGTGGAACTCTCGTGCTTCTTCGAGTGGAGACGGGTATGTCGGGGAACTTCTTGAGTTGCAGCAAGGGTGTGAAGGACCCTTTGGAAGTTCCAGAGGTTAGGTGTGATTAGCCTCGAGACGCCTCTGCGGAAATGGGCCTCATCTCGCCTGGAGGGGAGAACCTCCTGGATTTTCTCGAGTTGCGGCACGTGCTCTCGACTAACGTCGGGAACCTCAGGGAGCCGCTCTGGTGGCCTCAGGAAAGGCAAGTCCCCATGCGAGTTGCTCGGGACGGGGGCCTCTCGGGTTTCCTCTCCGTCGATGCTGGGGACTAAGACCTTGTGTGGAGTCAGTGCCGGAACCTGAGGATTCCTCTCCAGTGCTGACATGGATATTGGGGTACTTCTGGAGTCTCCCCAGGGGAGTCAGTCCTCGTCTCGAGTGGGGCATGCACGTGCGCTTCCTCCGAGCTGTAGCAGCAGTGTCGCGCTTCCCTTCGCGTGGATCAAGGGATCTGTGGCTTTCCCTCGAGGCTTTCCCACGAGGCTTTCCCACGAGGCTTTCCCACAGGGCTGTCCCACGTACCACCGTGGTGTGAGTCGATCCTCGGCTTGAAAGTCGAGGCAGTGCAGGGAAAACAGGTTTCCCTGGAATGGACTGAGACATCTGGGGACTCTGGGAATGTGGCAGGACCCTGGAGTTCCTCTCACCTTTCCTGTGGAGAGCGCCTCCTCTTGAGATGCGACGGGAACGCCGGGAATTCTTTCCCGACCACGCAGGGAAAGGATCCCTCCTCTCGAGCTAGGAGGCTGAAACGGGGCTCCTTTGGAAGTGGGCGGAACTCTCGTGCTTCCTCTCGAGTGGAGACGGGAATGTCGCGGAACTTCTTGAGTTGCAGCAAGGGTGTGAAGGACCCTCTGGAAGTTCCAGAGGTTAGGTGTGATTAGCCTCGAGACGTCTAGCGTAAATGGGCCTCATCTCGCCTGGAGGGGAGAACCTCATGGATTTCTCGAGTTGCGGCAGGTGCTCTCGACTTACGACGGGGACCTCAGGGACCCGCTCTGGTGGCCTCAGGAAAGGCCAGTCCCCATGCGAGTTCTCGGGGCCT
>NW_017203010.1:0-6176 GCF_001704415.2 Capra hircus
AGTGTGACACTGCTGCTACAGGTCGGAGGAAAGCGCACATGCATGCCCCACTCGAGAAGAGGACTGACTCCCCTGGGGTGACTCCAGAAATACCCCAAAATTCATGTCAGCATTGGAGAGGAATGCTCAGGTCCGGCTCCGACTCCACACAAGGTCTTAGGCCCCGGCATTGACGGGGAGGGGAATCCCGATGAGGCCCCGAGCAACTCGCATGGGACTGGCCTTTCCTGAGGCCACCAGAGCGGGTCCCTCAGGTCCCCGTGGTAAGTTGAGATCACCTGCCGCAACTTGAGAAAATCCTGGAGGTTCTCCCCTCCAGGCGAAATGAGGCCCATTTCCGCTGAGGCGGCTCGAGGCTAATCACACCTAACCTCTGGAACTACCAACGGGTCCTTCACACACTTGCTGCAACTCAAGAAGTTCCCCGACATACCCCGTCTCCACTCGAGAAGAAGCACTCGAGTCCCGCCCACATCCAGAGGAGCCCGTTTCCGCCTCCTAGCTCGAGAGTAGCGATCCTTTCCCTGCGTGGTCGGGAAAGAATTTCCGGCGTTTCCCGTCGCATCTGAAGAGGAGGTGCTCTCCACAGGAAAGGCGAGAGGAACTCCAGGGTCATGCCACCATTCCCAGAGTCCCCCAGATGTCTCAGTCCATTCCAGGGAAACCTGTTCTCCCTGCACTGTCTTCACTTTCAAGCCGAGGATCGACTCACACCACGGTGGCACGTGGGACAGCACTGTGGGAAAAGCCTCGTGGGAAAGCGTCGTGGGAAAGCCTCGAGGGAAAGCCACAGATCCCTTGATCCACGCGAATGGAAGCGCGACACTGCTGCTACAGATCGGGAGGAAAGCGCACGTGCCTTCCCCTACTCGAGAAAAGGACTGACTCCCCTGGGGAGACTCCAGAAGTCCCCCAAGATCCATGTAAGCACTGGAGAGGAATCCTCAGGTTCCGGCACTGGAGATGAATCCTCAGGTTCCGAAACCGACTCCACACAAGGTCTTAGGCCCCGGCATCTACGGGAGAGGAATCCCGAGAGGCCCCCGAGCAACTCGCATGGGGACTGGCCTTTCCTGAGGCCACCAGAGCGGGTCGCTGAGGTCCCCGTCGTAAGTCGAGAGCACCTGACGCAACTCGAGAAAATCCAAGGAGGTTCTCCCCCTCCAGGCGAGATGAGGCCCATTTCCGCTGAGACGTCTTGAGGCTAATCACACCTAACCTCTGGAACTTCCAAAGGGTCCTTCACACCCTTGCTGCAACTCAAGAAGTTCCCCGAAATACCCGTCTCCACTCCAGAGGAAGCACGAGAGTCCCGCCCACATCCCGAGGAGCCCCGTTTCTGCCTCCTAGCTCGAGAGGAGGGATCCTTTCCCTGCGTGGTCGGGAAAGAATTCCCGGCGTTTCCGTCGCATCTCAAGGGGAGGCGCTCTCCACAGGAAAGGCGAGAGGAACTCCAGGGTCGTGCCACCATTTTCCAGAGTCCCACAGATGTCTCAGTCCGTTCCGGGGAAACCTGTTTTCCCTGCACTGCCTCGACTTTCAAGGCCGAGCATCGACTCACACCACGGTGGCACGTGAGACAGCCCTGTGGAAAAGCCTCGTGGGAAAGCCTCGAGGGAAAGCCACAGATCCCTTTATCCACGCGAGGGAAAAGTGACACCGCTGCTACAGCTCGGGATGAAAGTACACGTGCATGTCCCCACTCGAGACGAGGACTGACTCCCCTGGGGAGACTCCAGAAGTACCCCAAGATCCATGTCAGCACTGGAGAGGAATCATTAGGTTCCGTCACCAAATCCACACAAGGTCTTAGGCCCCGGAATCGACGGGAGAGGAATCTCGAGAGGACCCTGAGCAACTCGCATGGGGACTGGCCTTTCCTGATGCCACAAGAGCAGGTCCCTGAGGTCCCCGTCGTAAATCAAGAGCACCTGCCGCAACTCGAGAAAATCCAGGAGGTTCTCCCTTCCAGGCGAGATGAGGCCCATTTCCGCTGAGGCGTCTCGAGGCTAATCACACCTAACCTATGGAACTTCCAAAGGGTCCTTCACAAACTTGCTGCAACTCAAGAAGTTCCCCGACATACCCGTCTCCACTCGAGAGAAAGCACGAGAGTTCCGCCCACATCCCAGAAGAGCCCCGTTTCCGCCTCCTAGCTCGAGAGGAGGGATCCTTTCCCTGCGTGGTCGGGAAAGAATTCCGGGCGTTCCCGTCGCATCTCAAGAGGAGGCGCTCTCCACAGGAAAGGCGAGAGGAACTTCAGAGTCGTGCCACATTCCCAGAGTCCCCAGATATCTCAGTCCATTCCAGGGAAACCTGTTTTCCCTGCACTGCCTCGACTTCAAGCCGAGGATCGACTCACACCACGGTGGCACGTGGACAGCCCTTTGGGAAAGCCTGGTGGGAAAGCCTCGAGGGAAAGCCACAGATCCCTTGATACACGCGAAGGGAAGCGCGACACTGCTGCTACAGCTCGGGAGGAAAGGGCCCGTGCATACTCCTCTCGAGACGAGAACTGACTCCCCTGGGGAGACTCCGGAAGTACCCCAAGATCCATGTCAGCACTGGAGAGGAATGCTCAGGTTTCGCGCACCCGACTCCACACAAGATCTTAGGCCCCGGCATCGACGGGAGAGGAATCCCGAGAGGCCCCCGAGCAACAGGCATGGGGAATGGCCTTTCCTGAGGCCACCAGAGCGGGTCCCAGAGGTCCCCGTCGTAAGTCGAGAGCACCTACCGCAACTCGAGAAAATCCAGGAGGTTCTCCCCTCCAGGCGAGATGAGGCCCATTTCCGCTGAAGCGTCTCAAGGCTAATCACACCTAAACTCTGGAACATCCAAAGGGTCCTTCACACCATTGCTGCAACTCAAGATTTTCCTTTCATACCCGTCTCCACTCGAAAGGAAGCACGAGAGTCCCGCCAACATCCAGAGGAGCCCCGTTACCGCCTCCTAGCTCGAGAGGAGGAATGCTTTCCCTGCGTGGTCGGGAAAGAATTCCCGGTCTTCCCGTCGCATCTCAAGAGGAGGCGCTCTCCACAGGAAAGGAGAGAGGAACTCCAGGGTCGTGCCACCATTCCCAGAGTCCCCCAGATGTCTCAGTCCATTCCAGGGAAACCTGTTTTCCCTTCACTGCCTCGACTTTCAAGCGGAGGATCGACTCACACCACGGTGGCACGTGTGACAGACCTGTGGGAAAGCCTCGTGGGAAAGCCTCGAAGGAAAGCCTCGAGGGAAAGCCACAGATCCCTTGATCCACGCGAAGGGAAGCGCGACACTGCTGCTACAGCTCGGGAAGAAAGCGCACGTGCATGCCCCGACTCGAGACGAGGACTGACTCCACTGGGGAGTCTCCAGAAGCACCCCAAGTTCTATGTCAGCACTGGAGGGAATCCTCAGGTTCCAGGACCGACTCCACACAACATCTTAGGCCCGGGCATCGACGGGAGAGGAATTCCGAGAGTCCCCGAGCAACTCGCATGGGGACTGGTCTTTCCTGAGGCAACCAGAGCGGGTCCCTGATGTCCCCGTCGTAAGTCGAGAGTACCTGCCGCAACTCGAGAAAATCCAGGAGGTTCTCCCCTCCAGGCGAGATGAGGCCCATTTCCGCTGAGGCGTCACGAGGCTAATCACATCTAACATCTGGAACATCCAAGGGGTCCTTCAGACCCTGGCTGCAACTCAAGAAGTTCCCCGACATACCCGTCTCCACTCGAGAGGAAGCACGAGAGTCCCGCTCACGTCCAGAGGAGCCCCGTGTCAGCCTCCTAGTTCGAGAGGAGGGATCCTTTCCCTGCGTGTTCGGGAGAGAATTCCCGGCGCTCCCGTCGCATCTCAAGAGGAGGCGCTCTCCACAGGAAAGGCGAGAGGAACTCCAGGGTCGTGCCACGATTCCCAGAGTCCCTCAGATGTCTCAGTCCATTCCAGGGAAACCTGTTTTCCCTGCACTGCCTCGACTTTCAAGCCGAGGATCGACTCAGACACGGTGGTACGTGGGACAGCCCTGTGGGAAAGCCTCGTGGGAAAGCCTCGAGGGAAAGCCTCGAGGGAAAGCCACAGATCCCTTGATCCACGCGAAGGGAAGCGTGACACTGCTGCTAGAGCTCGGGAGGAAAGTGCACGTGCATGCCTCCACTCGAGACGAGGACTGAGTCCCCTGGGGAGACTCCAGACGTACCCCAAGATCCATGTCATCACTGGAGAGGAATCCTCAGGTTCCGGCACCGAATCCACAGAAGATCTTACGCCCCGGCATCGACGGGAGAGGAATCCTGAGAGGCCCCCGAGCAACTCTCATGGGGACTGGCCTTTCCTGAGGCCACCAGAGCGGGTCCCAGAGGTCCCCGTCGTAAGTCGAGAGCACCTACCGCAACTCGAGAAATCCAGGAGGTTCTCCCCTCCAGGCGAGATGAGGCCCATTTCCGCTGAAAGCGTCTCAAGGCTAATCACACCTAAACTCTGGAACATCCAAAGGGTCCTTCACACCCTTGGCTGCAACTCAAGAAGTTCACCGACATACCCGTCTCCACTCGAAAGGAAGCACGAGAGTCCCGCCCACATTCAGAGGAGCCCCGTTTCCGACTCCTAGCTCGAGAGTAGGGAATCCTTTCCCTGCGTGGTCGGGAAAGAATTCCCGGCGTTTCCGTCGCATCTCAAGAGGAGGGGCTCTCCACAGGAAAGGCGAGAGGAACTCCAGTGTCGTGCCACCATTCCCAGAGTCCCCCAGATGTCTCAGTACATTCCAGGGAAACCTGTTTTCCCTGCACTGCCTCGACTTTCAAGCCGACGATCGACTCATTCCACGGTGGCACGTGGGACAGCCCATGGGAAAGCCTCGTGGGAAAGCCTCGAGTGAAAGCCACAGATCCCTTGATCCACGCGAAGGGAAGTGTGACACTGCTGCTACAGGTCGGGAGGAAAGCGCACATGCATGCCCCCACTCGAGAAGAGGACTGACTCCCCTGGGGAGACTCCAGAAATACCCCAAAATTCATGTCAGCATTGGAGAGGAATGCTCAGGTTCCGGCTCCGACTCCACACTCTTAGGCCCCGGCATTGACGGGAGGGGAATCCCGAGAGGCCCCGAGCAAGTTGCGGCAGGTGATCTCAACTTTACCACGAGGCGACCTGAGCGGACCCGCTCTGGTGGCCCTCAGGATAAGGCCAGATCACCATGCGAGTTGCTCGGGGGCCTCTCGGGATTCCCCTCCCGTCAATGCCGGGGCCTAAGACCTTGTGTGGAGTCGGAGCCGGAACCTGAGCATTCCTCTCCAATGCTGACATGAATTTTGGGGTATTTCTGGAGTCTCCCCAGGGGAGTCAGTCCTCTTCTCGAGTGGGGGCATGCATGTGCGCTTTCCTCCCGACCTGTAGCAGCAGTGTCACACTTCCCTTCGCGTGGATCAAGGGATCTGTGGCTTTCACTCGAGGCTTTCCCACGAGGCTTTCCCATGGGCTGTCCCACGTGCCACCGTGGAATGAGTCGATCGTCGGCTTGAAAGTCGAGGCAGTGCAGGGAAAACAGGTTTCCCTGGAAATGTACTGAGACATCTGGGGGACTCTGGGGAATGGTGGCACGACACTGGAGTTCCTCTCGCCTTTCCTGTGGAGAGCCCCTCCTCTTGAGATGCGACGGGAAACGCCGGGAATTCTTTCCCGACCACGCAGGGAAAGGATCCCTACTCTCGAGCTAGGAGTCGGAAACGGGGCTCCTCTGAATGTGGGCGGGACTCTCGTGCTTCCTTTCGAGTGGAAACGGTATGTCGGTGAACTTCTTGAGTTGCACCAAGGGTGTGAAGGACCCTTTGGATGTTCCAGAGTTTAGGTGTGATTAGCCTTGAGACGCTTCAGCGGAAATGGGCCTCATCTCGCCTGGAGGGGAGAACCTCCTGGATTTTCTCGAGTTGCGGTAGGTGCTCTCGACTTACGACGGGGACCTCTGGGACCCGCTCTGGTGGCCTCAGGAAAGGCCAGTCCCCATGAGAGTTGCTCGGGCCTCGCTCGGATCCTTCCTCTCCCGTAGATGCGGCCTAAGACCTTGTGTGGAGTCGGGTTCGGAACCCTGAAGGATTCTCCTCCCAGTGCAGGAACCTGAGGATTCCTCTCCAGTGTTACATGGATCTTGGGGGAACCATTCTGGAGTCTCCCAGGGGAGTCAGTCCTTTCTCGAGTAGGGA
>NW_017203011.1:0-6176 GCF_001704415.2 Capra hircus
CATTACTATGTGAGGGGTGTGAATTTTGTATTCAAAGAGTGTTTCCAGGAAGAAACACAAGGAGTGTCCTATCTTTTGGTAATGATATTAATTTCTTAAATCAAGAAGATATTCATATATTTCTGTTATATTGTTTCAATACCTTTTGGTTTGAGTAAAATATTTGAAGGTAAATTGAAAGATTATAAAGTGATGTAAAACACTGCTGCTGCTGCTGCTGCTAAGTCGCTTCAGTCGTGTCTGACTCTGTGCGATCCATAGACGGCAGCCCACCAGGCTCCCCCGTCCCTGGGATTCTCCAGGCAAGAACACTGGAGTGGCTGCCATTTCCTACTATTAAGTCACGAAAACTTCCACACCAACATCAAAATTCTCTCTAACAGATATCATCAAGGTGACAATAGAATTGCATTTCACCAGAATTGAATTACTTTCTAGCCTCAACTAATAGACGTAAAGCTGACTTTCAGGAAGTGCAAAAAGCTGTATATAAAGACAAATGGGCACACACACATATGCATAGATACACCCATACTCACTTGCACACTCATGAATTACCAAGGTCAAAAAATTCATGTATGAAATGCATAAATATTATACTCTGAAAAATACTACAAGTAGGCATTTTAATGACTACAATAAGCAACAATCAGCTTCAAAGAAGAGGACAAAATAATGCATTATCCAGGAACCTACTGCAAAAGCTCAGGAGCGTGGAGTCATTTAACATATGAACAAATGCTTATGATAACAATATATATTATTAAATTATCATCCCTGTTTTTATTGTCAATAAATCTGTCAAATTTCTGTCCATCCCTCTATTCCCCTAACACTACATTTTAGCCAATCAAGCAATATTACATATCCCATTTATAATACTTTCAGAATCCAACCATCAATGACATGCCCGTTATCATGCAGATCACTGATTATTCCTAAGTGGCTAATAAATAAGGTAGGAATTCTATTTCTTGAACAGTACACTTTCACCTCACATCCCTTCTGCCCATGTGAGTGAGGAGAAAGGGATAAAAACTCAAAGCCCATTGTCTTTTTACATATCAGATCTATAGGAGCAGTTTCTATGGCAGGGAATTTAATTCTTGTACTGGTTATGATTTTCACAGAAACATTCTTTTAGAGAACTAAAACAACAGTCTTCACTCAGGATCTATCTATTGCAGAATTCCCTTAGTTGTCTGCATGACTGATGTCACGTCATCTCTTACCCATACAGAAACTCCAAGATTCAGTCCATTAGGTCTACGTGAAGAATTGCTGCTGCTGCTGCTGTGAAGTCACTTCAGTCGTGTCTGACTCTGTGCGGCCCATAGACGGCAGCCCACCAGGCTCCCCCGTCCCTGGATTCTCCAGGCAAGAACACTGGAGTGGGTTGCCATTTCCTTCTCCAATACATGAAAGTGAAAAGTGAAAGTGAAGTCGCTCAGTCGTGCCTGACTCTTAGCGACCCCATGGACTGCAGCCTACCAGGCTCCTCCATCCATGGAATTTTCCAGGCAAGAGTACTGGAGTGGGGTGCCATTGCCTTCTCCATATGTAAAGAATTAGATTAGGTTGATTTGGAGTCTGGGCTTCCCAGGTGGCACTAGCGGTAAAGACCTGCCTGCCAATGCAGGAGACATGAGAGATGTGGGTTTGACCCCTGGGTTGGGACGATCCCTGGAGGAGGGCATGACACCCCACTCCAGTATTCTTGCCTGAAGAATCCCATGGACAGAGGAGCCTGGCGGGCTACAGCCCATAGGGTTGCAAAGAGTCAGACACGACTGAAATGACCTAGCATTCATGCATTCGAGTCCAGTTTTAGTTTCTTTTCACTCCTGGAGGGTTTGATTCTAATTTTTAGTGAAGTGTACCCTAGGTTAGCAGGTTTTGGGTTAGACTAGTTTTGTTTTTTTCGGTCAGTACTTGCCTTTCAGGTTGTTGGAATGAATAAAGCTAATGGTTAAGTCCACCCAGAGAGGAGTTTTCTCAAAAAAGCCATGACCTTCACTGTAAAATCAGGGAGCAACTGGTCATAGTACCAGCTGAAGCCTTCCACTAATACCTCTACTTCATCATGTGTCACAGCCAAAACTGGTGATTGGAAGTTTTTATTTGTATGCATGAGCTTTATAAATAGCCCTTGAGAAATGCCATGCCAGTTATTGTATTTCGTTAGTGAAAAACTAGATATCAAAGGAGAAGTAGGCATGGATGAGAGAGTAGAGCTGTTTTGAATCTTAGTGAGAAGAGCCAATAGAATGTGAACTGATTTAATCTATTACTGCTCTTAAAAAACCCCCAAAGGAGTATATGAAATTTTTAACTCATCTCTACCTGTTTGGGGAGATCATTCATTCATTTACAGAGTAAGGAATTAGACTCATACAAATGAGATAGTGAGACAAGTTTTAGAAAAGAGGAGTGTGGGCCCACTGGTGTTGTGTCTGAGGTTCAAGAAAGTGACCCAGGAGGAGGCTAAGTGAAGCCCTAGAGAAAAACAGTCTTCCCTGTGGGCCAAATATGATGTTTCTTGGAATGGGGTGGCTGCCTGGCTGAAGGACCTGCTTATCACCTGCCTCTGGTAGGCTTGGGCAGCCTTAGGACTTCTGTAAATGTAATGCCCTGCTCCACTCTGGAGGTGTCTAATACTCCAGAAATTTTTAGCTGCTTCCCTGTTTATTAACAGACCAAAATCTGGCCACTCTTTACCTATATTGAAATGATGATTAGGTTTGGTGATTAAGATTGCACTTGTCTCCTTATTATTGATCATCACATTTTTTTTTTGATTGTGGAAGTTCCACGGATAGTGTGAGACTAGTCATTTGGTCATCTGAAAAAAAGTTTTAAAAAATCATTAATAAAATACTAAGAAAGGACCAGGGCTCTGTAACAACCTAGAGGGTGGGAAAGGGTGGAGGTGGGAGGGAGGTTTTAGAGGAGGGACATATGTACATCTATAGCTAATTCATGTTGCTATATGGCAGAAATCAAACCAATATTGTAAAGGGGTAAAGTGTTAATTGCTCAGTCGTGTCTGACTCTGACTCCATGGACTGTAGCCTGCCAGGGTCATCTTTCCATGGAGTTCTCCAGGCAAGAAGACTGGAGTGGGTTGCCATTCCCTTCTCCAGGGGATCTTCCTGACCCAGGGATCAAACCCAGGTCTCCAGCATTGCAGGTGGATTCTTTACCATCTGAGTCACCAGGGAAGCCTAGAAATGTAATGATTTCCCATTATTTTCATATATGCAGAGGTACAAGATTTTAGAAACACAAAACACAACATAAGTCTCTGAAACAAGATAGAATACTTCAGTCGGGTTTTAAAAGAATGCCTATACATTTTCAGCTTTCTTTTCAAGGCAAGTGATACCTTCTTTCCAACTGACACAGCTGATGCTTGAAACTTAGCATTTCCATGGTTCTATATCGGACTCTATACTTTCCCTATGATTACTAAAATGGACGGCACAAAACACATTGAAGAAGAGCTCTGTAAAAATCGTAAAGCAACCAAACATCAATCAAAAATAAAAAATAAAATGCACCCATGTTTGGAATTCCTTGTTAAAAAAAAAACAACTAAGGAAGGAGAGAGAGTAATAACTTTTGGTAACAGAAAGGCAAAAGCAGAGATTCCAATCCACCTCCATCTTGCATCCTTGGGAACCACACTACTGTACTTGATGGATATTATTTCATCAGAAAAAAATTTCTTTCTGTTTTTTTCTACCATGTGAATTTGACCACAGTGGTTTTGCTTGTATTCCTCCTCAAATACAAATATTCAGAGCATGAATGCCTAAGACTATGTCTTAATGAATCCTCTTTTCATGATCACAAAAGATTTTTATCCCAAATCAAAGGTTCAGAGAACCATTAGCACATTCCTTTGTCTGAGGCCCAATTAAGTTCTATATTCTCCTCTGCGCCCATTATGGACAGCTTCCCTAGATGACCTTGATTCTTTTTAAAAAAAAGTTTTATTGACATATATTTGATTTACAATGCTGCCTTAATTTCTTCTGTACAGCAAAGCGACTCAGTGCTACACACACACACAACACACACACACACAAACACACAAACACACACATATATTCTTTTTCATATTCTTTCCCTTATGGTTTGTCACAGGATATTGAATATAGTTTCCTGTGCTACAGAGTAGGACCTTGTTGTTTATCCATCCTGTATATAATAGCTTGCTTCTGCTGGCCCCAAACTCCCATTCTTTCCCTCCTTTATCCCCTCCCCCTTGGCAACCACAAGTCTGTTCACTATGCCTATGAGTCTGTTTCTGTTTCATAGACATGTTTGTTTATGTCATAGTTTAGATTCTATAAATAAGTGATATCATATGGTATTTCTCTTTCTCTTTTTGACTTACTTGGCTTAGTATGACCCTCTCTAGTTACATCCACGTTGCTGCAGATGGCATTACTTCATTCTTTAATGGCTGAGTAACATTCCACTGTACGTATGTACCACATTGTCTTTATCCATTCATCTGTCGATGGACATTTAGGCTGTTTCCATGTCTTGGCTATTGTGAATGGTGTTGCAATGAACACTGGGAGCATGTATCTTTTGAATTATAGTTTTGTCCAGATACATGCCTAGGATTGGGATTGCTGGATCAAACATCTTACTTTTAAGTGAAAAATACAAGGTCCTTCCAGAGGCCTACTGGAGTAAGACTGGGTGATACTGGGCAGTGTTTCTCCAAAGCTGATACTCCATCTGATGCAACCTGAAGTCTAGTCCTGCAAAGACCCCAGAGAGCGCACCAAGCAACAGTTGTTTCCTCTGCAGTGCTGAACTTTGTTACTAAAACAACTGGGGAAAAATCCCTGGGCTGAGAGTCACAGAGTTCAAACTGGATCACAGATACTCTATTCACTCAAATCCAAAGTCCAAACTAAGTGTAATAATGATGCTAATTTGTTTACGCATAAAGACATTCTCTATTATGGATTGTTTAGTCTCCCATGCTGTTCTACTCAACCCATTTTGTCCTCCCTTTCATTGTTCTTTTCTTTAATTCTATTGACCTTTTAAAGTTTAGTTTAAAATCCATCTGTTCCACCAAACTTGTCTAGATCACTTATTTCAGCTAAAAGGTACATATCTCTTCTCTGAATTGCTATTGGTATAATCATGCATTATCCTGTGATTGTCATCAACTCATCAAAGAGCCATTTAAAAGTTTTATTGTCATTTAATGAGAAAAATGTATCAGGTATATTTTCTCAAAAAAGATGGTGAACTTTTGAGAAAATACATTATGCTTTTTTGTATTTGTCATAATGCCTACCACAAGTATCTTTAGCGGACATGATATTTTCATTTGCATAATGGCTTCTTCAGATACTTGCTAACCATCAACTCTTAAAGATTTCTGCTACTGGAGAAGGTCAAGTGGGTATGAATAATCCAACATTTGAATTATTCAGAAATCATTTATATTGAATTTGGGAAGATATTACTGGCAGCTACATTCTTTCCCTAGTAAATTATTTATAAAAAAATAATAGTAACATCAACACTCACTAGGTTGATGATGCTATACTTTTCAGAGCTTCACTCAAACTAATAAAAATGTATCTATATTGTCTGAGCACCTGTAACAGAAGGTGGGAAGACAGGGCCCAGTCAAGGAATGGTTATAAGTCTAGAGATCCCGTTTCCTTGGTACTCCACATGCTACCCACAATCATACTGATCTATGCTTCTGCACTTGCCATATTTCACTTGTGTTTCTCATTGACATCAGTTGATGAGTGACTAACAGCAGCACGTGGCCTCCCTTCACATTTCCTGGCTGTGTGATCATGTACAACTTAACCTAACTTCTCTACACTTGAGAGTCCTCTTGGGAAACATGTGGAGAATAATAGCGCATATTTCACAGGGTTGTTTGTATTAGAGTTAAATGATATATGCAAAATGCTTGGCACAATGTCTCAGATATAGTAAATCCTCAAATTTTTTTAAAGATTTTTGTGACATGGACCATTTTTAAGTCGTTATTGAATTGTTACAATATTGCTTCTGTTTTATGTTTTGCTTCTGGGGGCCATGAGGCATGTGAGATCTTAGCTCTTTGACCAGGGATTGAACCTTCACCCCTGCATAGGAAGCAAAGTCTTAACCACTGGACT
>NW_017203012.1:0-6176 GCF_001704415.2 Capra hircus
CCTCCTCTCGAAGCTAGGAGGCGGAAACGGGGCTCCTCTGGATTGTGGGCGGACTCTCGTGCTTTCTCGAGTGGAGACGGGTATGTCGCGGCAACTTCTTGAGTTGCAGAAAGGTTGTGAAGGACCCTTTGGAAGTTCCAGAGGTTAGGTCTGATTAGCCTCGAGACGCCTCAGCACAAATGGGTCTCATCTCGCCTGAGGGGAGAACCTCCTGGATTTTCTCGAGATGCAGTAGGTGCTGTCGACTTACGACGGCGACCTCAGGGACCCGCTCTGGTGGCCTCATGAAAGGCCAGTCCCCATGCGAGTTGTTCGGGACACTTCAGGCATTCCTCTCCATCGATGCCCGGGCCTAAGATCTTGTGTAGAGTCGGTGCCGGAACCTGAGGATTCCTCTCCAGTGCTGACATGGATCTTGGGGTACTTCTGGAGTCTCCCAGGGGAGTCAGTCCTCGTCTCGAGTGGGGGCATGCACGTGCGCTTTCCTCCCGAGCTGTAGCAGCAGTGTCGCACTTCCCTTCGCGTGGATCAAGGGATCTGTGTGCTTTTCCTCGAGGCTTTCCGACGAGGCTTTTCCACGAGGTTTCCCACAGGCTGTCCTCTTGCCACCGTGGTGTGAGTCGATCCTCAGCTTGAAAGTCGAGGCTGTGCAGGGAAAACACGTTTCCCTGGAATGGACTGAGACATCTTGGGGACTCTGGGAATGTGGCACGACCCTGGAGTTTCCTCTTGTCCTTTCCTGCTGGAGAGCGCCTCTTCTTGAGGATGCGAAGGGAATACGCCGGGAATTCTTTTCCCTGACCACGGCAGGGACAGGATCATTTCCTCTCGAGCATATGAGTAGCGAAACGGGGCTCTCTGGATGTGGCGGAACTCATCGTGCTTCCTCTCGAGTGGAGTACGGGTATGTCGGTGAACTTCTTGAGTTGCAGCAAGGGGTGTGAAGGACCCTTTTGGAAGTTCCAGAAGTTAGGTGTGATTAGACCTCAGAGACGCCTTAGCGGAAATGGGCCTCATCTCGCCTGGCAGGGGAGAACCTCCTGGATTTTCTTCGAGTTTGCGGCAGGTGCTCTCGACTTACCGACGGGGACCTCAGGGACCCGCTCTGGTGGCCTCAGGTAAAGGCAAGTCCCCATGCGAGTTGCCACGGGGGCCCCTCGGGATTCCTCTCCCGTCGATGCCGGGACTAAGACCTTGTGTGGAGTCGGTGCGGAACCTGAGGTTTCCTCTCCAGTGCTGATATGGATCCTTGGGTATCGTCTGGAGTCTCCCAAGGGGAGTCAGTCCTCGTCTCTAGTGGGGGCCTGCACGTGCGCTTTCCTCTCCGAGCTGTAGCAGACAGTGTCACTCTTCCCTTCGCATGAGTATCAAGGGATCTGTGGCTTTCCCTCGAGGCTTTCCACGAGGCGTTCCCAGCACGAGGCTTTCCCACAGGGCTATCCCACGTGCCACCGTCGTGTGAGTCGATCCTCGGCTTGAAAGTCGAGGCAGTGCAGGGAAAACAGGTTTCCCTGGAATGGACTGAGACATCTGGGGGACTCTGGGAATGGTGGCACGACCCTGGAGGTCCTCTTGCCTTTCCTGTGGAGAGCGCCTCCTCTTGAGATGCGAAGGGAACGCCGGGAATTCTTTCCCGACCACGCAGGGACAGGATCATTTCTCTCGAGCAAGAGTAGGAAACGGGGCTCCTCTGGATGTGGGCAGAACTCTCGTGCTTCCTCTCGAGTGGAGACGGGTATGTCAGGGAACTTCTTGAGTTGCAGGAAGGGGTGTGAAGGACCCTTTGGAAGTTCCAGATGTTAGGTGTGATTAGACTCTAGACGGCCTGAGCGGAAATGGGCCTCATCTCGCCTGGAGGGGAGAACCTCCTGGATTTTCTCGAGTTGCGGCAGGTGCTCTCGACTTACGTCGGGGACCTGAGGGACCCGCTCTGGTGGACTCAGGAAAGGCCAATCCCCATGAGAGTTGTTCGGGGGCCTATCAGGATTCCTCTCCCCTCGATGCAGGGGCATAAGATCTTGTGTGGAGTCGGTGCCGGAACCTGAGCATTCCTCTCCAGTGCTGACATGGATCTTGGGGTACTTCTGGAGTCTCCCCAGAGGAGTCAGTGCTCGTCTCTAGTGGGGGCATGCATGTGCGCTTTCCTCCCGAGCTGTAGCAGCAGTGTCACACTTCCCTTCGCGTGGATCAAGGGATCAGGGGCTTTCCCTCGAGGCTTTCCGATGAGGCTTTCCCATGAGGCTTTCCCACGAGGCTTTCCCACGAGGCTTTCCCACAGGGCTGTCCCACGTGCCACCGTGGTGTGAGTCGATCCTCGGCATGAAAGTCGAGGCAGTGCAGGGAAAACATGTTTCCCTGGAATGGACTGAGACATCTGGGGGACTCTGGGAATGGTGGCACGACCCTGGAGTTCCTCTCGCCTTTCCTTTGGAGAGCGCCTCCTCTTGAGATGCGACGGGAATGCCGGGATTCTTTCCCGAAGACGCAGGGAAAGGATTCCTCCTTCTCGAGCTAGGAGGCGGAAACGGGGCTCCTCTGGATGTGGGCGGGACTCTCGTGCTTCCTCTCGAGTGGAGACGGGTATGTCGGAGAACTTCTTGAGTTGCAGCAAGGGTGTGAAGGACCCTTTGGGAGTACCAGAGTTTAGGTGTGATTAGCCTCGAGACGCCTCAGCGGAAATGGGCTTCATCTCGCCTGGAGGGGAGAACCTCCTGGATATTCTCGAGTTGCAGCAGGTCCTCTCGACTTACGATGGGGACCTCAGGGACCCGCTCTGGTGGCCTCAGGAAAGGCCAGTCCCCATGCGAGTTGCTCGGGGCCTCTCGGCATTCCTCTCCCGTCGATGCCGGGCCTAAGACCATGTGTGGAGCCGGTGCCGGAACCTGAGCATTCCTCTCCAGTGCTGACATGGATCTTGGGGTACTTCTGGAGTCTCCCCAGGGGAGTCAGTCCTCGTCTCGAGTCGTGGCATGCACGTGTGCTTTCCTCCCGAGCTGTAGCAGCAGTGTCATGCTTCCCATCGAGGGGATCAAGGGATCTGTGGCTTTCCCTCGAGGCTTTCCCTGAAGGCTTTTTCACGAGGCTTTCCCACAAGGCTGTCCCACGTGCCACCGTGGTGTGAGTCGATCCTCGGCTTGAAAGTCGAGACAGTGCAGAGAAAACAGGTTTCCCTGGAATGGACTGAGACATCTGGGGGACTCAGGGAATGGTGGCACGACCCTGGAGTTCCTCTCGCCTTTCCAGTGGAGAGCGCATCCACTTGAGATGCGACGGGAATGCCGGGAATTCTTTCCCGACCACGCAGGGAAAGGATCCCTCCCCTCGAGCTAGGGGGCGGAAACGGGGCTCCTCTGGATGTGGGCGGGACTCTCGTCCTTCCTCTGGAGTGGAGACGAGTATGTCGGGGAACTTCTTGAGTTGCAGCAAGGGTGTGAAGGACCCTTTGGAAGTTCCAGATGTTAGATGTGATTAGCCTCGAGACGCCTCAGCGGAAATGGGCCTCATCTCGCCTGGAGGGGAGAACCTCCTAGATTTTCTCGAGTTGCGGCATGTGCTCTCGACTTACGATGGGGATCTCAGGGACCCGCTCTGGTGGCCTCCAGGAAAGGCCAGTCCCCATGCGAGTTGCTCGCGGGGCCTCTCGGGATTCCTCTCCCGTTGAAGCTGGGTCCTAAGACCTTGTGTGGAGTCAGTGCCGGGAACCTGAGGATTCCTCTCCAGTGCCGACATGGATCTTGGGGTACTTCTGGAGTCTCCCCAGGGGGAGTCAGACCTCGTCTCGACTGAGGGCATGCTCGGGCGCTTTCCTCCCGAGCTGTAGCAGCAGTGTCACGCTTCCCTTCGCGTGGATCAAGGGATCTGTGTCTTTCCCTCGAGGCTTTCCCACGAAGCTTTCCCACGAGGCTTTCCCTCAGGGCTGTCCCACGTGACACCGTGGTGTGAGTCGATCCTCGGCTTGAAAGTCGAGGCAGTGCAGGGAAAACAGGTTTCCCTGGAATGGACTGAGACATTCTGGGGACTCTGGAATGTGGCACGACCCTGGTTTTCCTCTCGCCTTTCCTGTGGGAAGCGCCTCCTCTTGAGATGCGACTAGAACGCCGGGGAATTCTTTGCCGAACACGCAGGGAAATGATCCCTCCTCTCGAGCTAGGAGGCGGAAACGGGGCTCCTCTGGATGTGGCGGGACTCTCGTGCTTCTCTCTCGAGTGGAGACGGGTATGTCGGGCAACTTCTTGAGTTGGCAGAAAGGGTTGTGAAGGACCCTTTGGAAAGTTCCAAGAGGTTAGGTCTGATTAGCCTCGAGACGCCTCAGCACAAATGGGTCTCATCTCGCCTGGAGGGGAGAACCTCCTGGATTTTCTCGAGATGCCAGTAGGTTGCTGTCGACTTACGACGGCGACTCAGGGACCCGCTCTGGTGGCCTCATGAAAGGCCAGTCCCCATGCGAGTTGTTCGGGGACACTCAGGATTCCTCTCCCATCGATGCCCGGGGCCTAAGATCTTGTGTAGAGTCGGTGCCGGAACCTGAGGATTCCTCTCCAGTGCTGACATGGATCTTGGGGTACTTCTGAGTCTCTCCAGGGGAGTCAGTCCTCGTCTCGAGTGGGGGGCATGCACGTGCGCTTTCCTCCGAGCTGTAGCAGCAGTGTCGCACTTCCCTTCGCGTGGATCAAGGATCTGATCTTCTCGGGCTTTTTCCACGAGGCTTTCCCACAGGGCTGTCCCTCTTGCCACCGTGGTGTGAGTCGATCCTCAGCTTGAAAGTCGAGGCTGTGCAGGGAAAACACGTTTCCCTGGAATGGACTGAGACATCTGGCGGACTCTGGGAATGGTGGCACGACCCTGGAGTTCCTCTCGCCTTTCCTGCGGAGAGGCCTCTTCTTGGGATGCGACGGGAATACCGGGAATTTTTTCCCTACCACGCAGGGACAGGATCCCTCCTCTCGAGCTATGAGGCGGAAACGGGGCACCTCTGGATATGGCGGAACTATGGTGCTTCTCTTCGAGTGGAGTCGGGGTATGTCGGTGAACTTCTTGAGTTGCAGCAAGGGTGTGAAGGACCCTTTGGAAGTTCCAGAGGTTAGGTGTGATTAGCTCGAGACGCCTTAGCGGAAATGGGCCTCATCTCGCCTGCAGGGGAGAACCTCCTGGATTTTCTCGAGTTGCGGCAGGTGCTCTCGACTTACGACGGGGACCTCAGGGACCCGCTCTCGTGGCCTCAGTAAAGGCAAGTCCCCATGCGAGTTGCACGGGGGCCACTCGGGATTCTCTCCCGTCGATGCCGGGGACTAAGACCTTGTGTGGAGTCGGTGCCGGAACCTGAGGTTTCCTCTCCAGTGCTGATATGGATCTTGGGTACGTCTGGAGTCTCCCAAGGGAGTCAGTCCTCGTCTCTAGTGGGGGCCTGCACGTGCGCTTTCCTCTCGAGCTGTAGCAGCAGTGTCACTCTTCCCTTCGCATATATCAAGGATCTGTGGCTTTCCTCGAGGCTTTCCACGAGGCGTTCCCACGAGGCTTTCCCACAGGGCTATCCCACGTGCCACCGTCGTGTGAGTCGATCCTCGGCTTGAAAGTCGAGGCAGTGCAGGGAAAACAGGTTTCCCTGGAATGGACTGAGACATCTGGGGACTCTGGGAATGGTGCACGACCCTGGAGGTCCTCTTGCCTTTCCTGTGGAGAGCCTCCTCTTGAGATGCGAAGGGAACGCCGGGAAATTCTTTCCCGACCACGCAGGGACAGGATCATTTCTCTCGAGAAGAGTAGGAACGGGGCTCCTCTGGATGTGGGCAGAACTCTCGTGCTTCCTCTCGAGTGGAGACGGGTATGTCAGGGAACTTCTTTGAGTTGCAGGAAGGGTGTGAAGGACCCTTTGGAAGTTCCAGATGTTAGGTGTGATTAGACTCTAGACGCTGAGCGGAATGGCCTCATCTCGCCTGGAGGGGAGAACCTCCCTGGATTTTCTCGAGTTGCGGCAGGTGCTCTCGACTTACGTCGGGACCTGAGGGACCCGCTCTGGTGACTCAGGAAAGGCCAATCCCCATGAGAGTTGTTCGGGGGCCTATCAGGATTCCTCTCCCTCGATGCAGGCATAAGATCTTGTGTGGAGTCGGTGCCGGAACCTGAGCATTCCTCTCCAGTGCTGACATGGATCTTTGGGTACTTCTGGAGTCTCCCCA
>NW_017203013.1:0-6175 GCF_001704415.2 Capra hircus
TCTCTCCGAGCTAGGAGGCGGAAACGGGGCTCCTCTGGATGTGGGCGGGACTCTCGTGCTTCCTCTTGAGTGGAGACGGGTATGTCGGGGAACTTCTTGAGTTGCAGCAAGGGTGTGAAGGACCCTTTGGAAGTTCCAGATGTTACATATGATTAGCCTAGAGACGCCGCAGTGGAAATGGGCCTCATCTCGCCTGGAGAGGGAGAACCTCCTGGATTTTTCGAGTTGCGGCAGGTGCTCTCGACTTACCACGGGGACCTCAGGGACCCGCTCTGGTGGCCTCAGGAAAGGCCAGTCCCCATGTGAGTTGCTCGAGGGCCTCTCGGGATTCCTCTCCCGTCGATGCCGGTGCCTAAGACCTTGTGTGGATTCGGTGCAGGAACCTGAAAATTCCTCTCCAGGTCTGACATCTATCTTGGGGTACTTCTGGAGTCTCCCCAGGGGAGTCATTCCTCGTCTCGAGTGGGGGCATGCACGTGCCCTTTCCTCCTGAGCTGTACTAGCAGTGTCACGCTTCCCTTCGGGTGGATCAAGGGATCTCTGGCTCTCCTCGAGGCTTTCTCACAGGTCTGTCCCACGTGCCACCGTGGTGTGAGTCGATCTCGGCTTGAAAGTCGAGGCAGTGCAGGGAAAACAGGTTTCCCTGGAATGGACTGAGACATCTGGGGGACTCTGGGAATGGTGGCACGACCCTGGAGTTCCTCTCACCTTTCCTGTGGAAAGCGCCTCCTCTTGAGATGTGACGGGGAACGCCGGGAATTCTTGACCGACCACGCAGGGAAAGGATCCCCCCTTCGAGCTAGGAGGCGGAAATAGGGCTCCTGTGGATGTGGGGGACTCTCGTGCTTCCTCTCGAGTGTAGACGGCTATGTGGGGGAACTTCTTGAGTTGCAGCAAGGATGTGAAGGACCCTTTGGAAGTTCCAGAGGTTAGGTGTGATTAGCATCGAGACGCCTCAGCGGAAATGGGCCTCATGTCGCCTGGAGGGTAGAACCTCCTGGATTTTCGACTTGCGGCAGGTGCTCTCGACTTACGACGGGGACCTCAGGGACCCGCTCTGGTGGCCTCAGGAAAGGCCTGTCCCCATGCGAGTTGCTCGGGGGCTCTCGGGATTCCTCTCCCGTCGGTGCCTTGGCCTAATACCTTGTGTGGAGTCGGTGCCGGAACCTAAGCATGCCTCTCCAGTGCTGACATGTATCTTGGGGTACTTCTGGAGTCTCCCCAGGGGAGTCAGTCCTCGTCTCGAGTGGGGGATTGGCCACGTGCACTTTCATCCCCGGAGTTTAGCAAGCCGAGGTGTCACGCTTCCCCTTCGCGTTGGATCTAGGGATCAGGGCCTTTCCCTCGAGGCTTTCCCACGAGGCTTTCCCACAGGGCCGTACCACGGGCCACCGTGGTGTGAGTAGATGCTCGGCTTGAAAGTCGAGGCCAGTGCAGGGAAAACAGGTTTCCCTGGAATGGACTGAGACATCTGGGGGACTCTGGGAATGGTGGCACGACCCTGGAGTTCCTCTCGCCTTTCCTGTGGAGAGCGCCTCCTCTTGAGATGCCGACGGGAACGCCGGGAATTTTTTCCCGACCACCCAGGGAAAGGATCCCTCCTCTCCAGCTAGGAGGCGGAAACGGGTTTTCCTCTGGATGTGGGCGGGACTCTCGTGCTTCCTCTCAAGTGGAGACGGGTATGTCGGGGAACTTCTTGAGTTGCAGCAAGGGTGTGAAGGACCCTTTGGAAGTTCCAGAGGTTAGGTGTGATTACACTCGAGACGCCTCAGCGGAAAATGGGCTTCATCTCGCCTGGAGGGGAGAACCTCTTCGATTTTCTCGAGTTGCGGCAGGTGCTCTCGACTTAAGACGGGGACCTCCGGGACCCGCTCTGGTGGCCTCAGGAAAGGCCAGTTCCCATGCGAGTTGCTCGGGGTCTCTCGGGATACCTCTCCCGTCGATGCTGGAGTCTAAGACCTTGTGTGGAGTCCGGTGCCAGTGCCTGAGGATTTCTCTCCAGTGCCGACATGGATCTTGTGGTATTTCTGGAGTCTCCCAGGGGACTCAGTCGTCGTCTCCAGTGGGGGCATTCACGTGCACTTTCCTCCCGAGCTGTAGCAGGAGTGTCACGCTTCCATAGGCGTGGATCAAGGGATCTGTTGCTTTCCCTTGAGGCTTTCCCACGAAGCTTTCCCACGAGGCTTTCCCACAGGGCTGTCCCCACGTGCCACCGTGGTGTGAGTCGATCCTCGACTTGAACGTCGAGTCAGTGGCAGGGAAAACAGGTTTCCCTGGATTGGACTGAGATATCTGGGGGACTCTGGAATGGTGGCACGACCCTGGAGTTCCTCTCGCCATTCCTGTGGTGAGCACCTCCTCTTGAGATGCGACGGGAACACCGGGAATTCTTGACGGACAAGGCAGGGAAAGGATCCCTCCTCTCGAGCTAGGAGGCAGAAACGGGGCTCCTCTGGATGTGGGCGGGACTCTCGTGCTTCCTCTCGAGTGGAGACCGGTATTCGGTGGGAACTTCTTGAGTTGCAGCAAGGGTGTGAAGGACCCTTTGGAAGTTCCAGAGGTTAGGTGTGATTAGCATCGAGACGGCCTCAGCGGAAATGGGCCTCATTCTCGCCTGGAGGGGAGAACCTCCTGGATTTTCTCGAGTTGCGGCATGTGCTCTCGACTTACAACGGGGACCTCAGGGACCCGCTCTGGTGGCCTCAGGAAAGGCCAGTCCCCATGCAAGTTGCTCGGGGGCCTCCTGGGATTCCTCTCCCGTCGAAGCTGGGGCCTAAGTCGTTGTGTGGAGTCGGTGCCGGAACCTGAGGATTCCTCTCCAGTGCTTGACATGGATCTTAGGGTACTTCTGGAGTCTCCCCAGGGTAGTCAGTCCTCGTCTCGAGTGGGGGCATGCACGTGCGCTTCCCTCCGGAGCTCTAGCAGCAGTGATACGCTTCCCTTCGCGTGGATCAAGGGATCAGTGGCTTTCCCTAGAGGCTTTCCCACGAGCCTTTCCCACGAGGCTTTCCCACGCCTCCCACAGGGCTGTCCCACGTGCCACCCGTGGTGTGAGTCGATCCTCGGCTTGAAAGTCGAGGCATTGCAGGAAAACAGGTTTCCCTGGAATGGACAGAGACATCTGGCTGACTCTGGGAATGGTGGCACTACCCTGGAGTTCCTCTCACCTTTCCCTGTGGAGAGCGCCTCCTCTTGAGATGCGACGGGAACGCCGGGAATTCTTTCCCGACCACACAGGGAAAGGATCCCTCTCTGGATCTAGGAGGTGAAACGGGGCTCCTCTGGATGTGAGCAGGACTCTCGTGCTTCCTCTCCACTGGAGACGGGTATGTCGGGGAGCTTCTTGAGTTGCAGCAAGTGTGTGAAGGTCCCTTTGGAAGTTCCATAGGTTAGTTGTGATTAGCCTGGATATGGCTCAGGGGAAATGGGCCTCATCTCGCCTGGAGGGAAGAACCACCTGGATTTTCTCCAGTTGAGGCAGGTGCTCACAACTTACGACCGGGACCTCAGGGACCTGCTCTGGTGGCCTCAGGAAAGACCAGTCCCCATGCGAATTGCTCGGGGGCCTCTCGGGGATTCCTCTCCCGTCGATGCCGGGACCTAAGACCTTGTGTGGAGTCGGTGCCAGAACCTGAGGATTCCTCTCAGTGCTGACATGGATCTTGGGGGGTACTTCTGGAGTCTCCCCAGGGGAGTCAGTTTTTGTCTCGAGTGGTGGCATGCACGTGCGCTTTCCTCCCGAGCTGTAGCAGGAGTGTCACGCTTCCATAGGCGTGGATCAAGGGATCTGTGGCTTTCCCTCGAGGCTTTCCCAAGAGGATTTCCCACGAGGCTTTCCCACAGGGCTATCCCACGTTCCACCGTGGTGAGAGTCGATTCTCGCCGTGAAAGTCGAGGCAGTGCAGGGAAAACAGTTTCCTCTGGAATGGACTGAGATATTCTGGGCGACTCTGTGAATGGTTGCTGCTCGACCCTGGAGTTCCTCTCGCCTTTCCTGTGGAGAGCGCTTCAACTTGAAATGCGAGCGGAATGGCGGGTATTATTTCCTGACCAAGCAGGGAAAGGATCCCTCATCTCGAGCTTCGATACCAAAACGGTGTCTCCTCTGGATGTGGGCGGGACCTTCGTGCTTCCTCACGAGTGGAGACGGGTATGTCGGGGAACTTCTTGAGTTGCAGCAAGGGTGTGAAGACCCGTTGGAATTACCAGAGGTAACGTGTGATTTAGCCTCGAGACGCCTCAGCGGAAATGGGACTCATCCCGCCTGGAGTAGAGAACCTCCTGGATATGCTCGAGTTGCGGCAGGTGCTCTCAACCTACCACGGGGACCTCAGGGACCCGCTCTGGTGCCTCAGGAAAGGCCAGTCCCCATGCGAGTTGCTCGGGGCCTCTCGGGATTCCTCTCCCGTCGATGCCGGGGCCTAAGACCTTGTGTGGAGTCAGTGCTGGAACCTGAGGATTCCTCTCCAGTGCTGACATGGATCTTGGGGTACTTCTGAACTCACCCCAGGGGAGTCAGTCCTCGTCTCGAGTGGGGGCATGCACATGCGCTTTCCTTCTGAGCTGTAGCAGCAGTGTCGCGCTTCCCTTCGCGTGGATCAAGGGATCTGTGGCTTTCCCTCGAGGCTTTCCCAAGAGGCTTTCCACAGTGCTGTCCCACGTGCCACCGTGGCGTGAGTCGATCCTCGGCTTGAAAGTCGAATCAGTGCAGGGAAAACAGGTTTCCCTGGAATGGACTGAGACATCTGGGGGACTCTGGGAATGGTGGCACGACCCTGGAGTTCTTCTCGCCTTTCCGGTGGAGATCGCCTCCTCTTGAGATGCGGCTGGAACTCCGGGAATTCTTTCCCGAGCACGGAGGGAAAGGATCCCTCCTCTCGAACTAGGAGGCGGAATCGGAGCTCCTCTGTATGTGGGCGGAACTCTCGTGCTTCCTCTCGAGTGGAAACGGGTATGTCGGGGAACTTCTTGAGTAGCAGCAAGGGTTGAAGGACCCTTTGGAAGTTCCAGAGGTTAGGTTTGATTAGCCTCAAACGCCTCAGGGGAAATGGGCCTCATCTCGCCTGGAGGGGAGAACCTCCTGGATGTTCTCTAGTTGCGGCAGGTGCTCTCGACTTACGACGGGGACCTCAGGGACCCGCTCTGGTGGCCTCAGGAAGGCCAGTCCCCATGCGAGTTCCTCGGGGGCCTCACGGGATTCCTCTCCCATCGATGCCGGGGCCTGAGACCTTGCGTGGAGTCGGTGTCAGAACCTGAGGATTCCTCTCCATTGCTGACATGGATCTTGGGGTACTTCTGGAGTCTCCTCAATGGAGTAGGTCCTCGTCTCGAGTGGGGGCATGCACGTGCGCTTACTTCCCGAGCTGTAGCAGCAGTGTCAGGCTTCCCTTCGCGTGGATCAAGGGATCTGTGGCTTTCCCTCGAGTCTTTCCACGAGGCTTTCCCACGAGGCTTTCCCACAGGGCTGTCCCACGTGCCACCGGGGTGGGAGTCGATCCTCGGCTTGAAAGTGGAGGCAGTGCAGGGAAAACAGGTTTTCCTGGAATGGACTGAGACATCTGGGGGACTCTGGGAATGGTGGCACGACCCTGGAGTTCCTCTCGCCTTTCCTGTGGAGAGCGCCTCCTCTTGACTTGCGACAGGAACGCTGGGAATTCTTTCCCGACCACGCAGGAAAAGGATGCCTCCTCTCGAGCTAGGAGGCGGAAACGGCGTCTACTCTGGATGTGGGCGGGACTCTCGTGCTTCCTCTCGAGTGGAGACGGGTAAGTCGGGGAACTTCTTGAGTTGCAGCAAGCGTGTGAAGGACCCTTTGGAAGTTCCAGAGGTTAGGTGTAATTAGCCTCGAATCGGCTCAGCGGAAATGGGCCTCATCTCGCCTAGAGGGAGAACATCCTGGATTTTCTCGAGTAGCGGCAGGTGCTCTCGACTTGACGGTGACCTCAGCGACCCGCTCTGGTGGCCTCAGGAAAGTTAAGTCCCCATGCGAGTTGCTCGGGGGCCTCTCGGGATTCCTCTCCGTCGATGCTGGGGCCTAAGACCTTGTGTGGAGTCGGTGCCCGAACCTGAGGATTCCACTCCAGTGCTGACATGAATCTTGGAGTACTTCTGGAGTCTCTCCAGGGGTGTCAGTCCTCCTCTCGAGTGGGGCATGCACGTAAGCTTTCCTCCCAGC
>NW_017203014.1:0-6174 GCF_001704415.2 Capra hircus
GCCTCTCTTCAGATTGACGGGAACGCCGCGAAATTCTTTCCTGACCACGCAGGGAAAGGATCAAACCTCTCGAGCTAGGAGGCGGAAACGTGGCTTCTCTTGATGTGGGCGGGACTTTCCTGCTTCCTCTCGTGTGGAGACGGGTATGTCGGGGAACTTCTTGAGTTGCAGCAAGGGTGTGAAGGACCCTTTGGAAGTTCCAGAGGTTAGGTGTGATTTTCCTGGAGACGCCTCAGCGGAAATGGGCCTCATCTCGCCTGGAGGGAGAACCTCCTGGATTTTCTCGAATTGCGGCAGGTGCTCTCGACTTACGACTGGGACCTCAGGGACCCGCTCTTGTGGCCTCAGGAAAAGGCCCGTCCCCATGTGAGTTGCTCGGGGCCTCGGATTCCTCCTCCCCTCGATGCCGGGGCCTAAGACCTTGTGTGGAGTCAGTGCCGGAACGTGAGGATTCCTCTGCAGTGCCGACATGGATCTTCGGGGTCTTCTGGAAGTCTCCCCCAGAGGCGTATATCCTCGTCTCGAGTGGGGCATGCACGTGCGCTTTCCTCCCGACTGTAGCAGCAGTGTCACGGTTCCCTTCGCTTGGATCAAGGGATCAGGGGCTTTCCCTCGAGGCTTTCCCATGAGGCTTTCCCACGAGGCTTTCCCACAGGGCTTTTCCACGTGCCCTTGTGGTGTGAGTCGATCCTCAGCTTGAAAGTGGAGGCAGTGCAGGAAAACAGGTTTCCCTGGAATGGACTGAGACATCTGGGGACTCTGGGAATGGGGCCCTGATACTGGAGTTCCTCTCGCCTTTACTGTGGAGAGCGCCTCCTCTTGAGATGAGACGGGAACGCTAGGAATTCTTTCAGGACCACGCAGGGAAAGGATCCCTCCTCTCGAGCTAGCAGGCGGAAACGGGGCCACTCTGGATACGGGCGGGACGCTCGGGTTCCTCTTGAGTGGAGACGGATATGTCGGGGAACTTCTTGAGTTGCAGCAAGGGTGTGAAGGACCCTTTCGAAGTTCGAGAGTTTAAGTGTGATTACCCCCTAGTTGCCTCAGCCGAAATGGGCCTCATCTCGCCTGGAGGGGAGAACCTCCTGGATTTTCTCGACTTGCGGCAGGTGCTCTCGACTTACGACGAGGGCCTCAGGGACCCGCTCTGGTGGCCTCAGGAAAGGCCAGTCCCCATGCGAGTTTCTCCCGGGCCTCTCGGGATTCCTCTCCCGTCGATGCTGGGGCCTAAGACCTTGTGTGGACTCAGTGACGGAACCTGAGGATTCCTCTCCAGTGCCGACATGGATCTTGTGGTACTTCTGGAGTCTCCCCAGGGGAGTCAGTCCTCGTCACGAGAGAGGGCATGCACGTCCTCCGAGCTGTAGCAGCAGTTTCACGCCCTTTTTCGTGGATCAAGGGATCTGTGCTTTCCCTCTAGACTTTCCCATGACGCTTTCCCACGAGGCTTCCCACAGGGCTTTCCCACGTGCCACTGTGGTGTGAGTCGATCCTCGGCTTTAAAGTCGAGGCAGTGAAGGGAAAACAGATTTCCCTGGAATGGACTGAGACATCTGGGGGACTCAGGGAATGGTGGCACGACCCTGGAGTTCCTCTCGCCTTTCCTGTGGAGAGCGCCTCCTCTTGAGATGCGACGGGAACCGGGAATTCTTTCCGACCACGCAGGGAAAGGATCCTCCTCTCGAGCTAGGAGGCGGAAACGGGGCTCCTCTGGATGTGGGCGGACTCTCGTGCTTCCTCTCGAGTGGAGACGGTATGTCGGGGAACTTCTTGAGTTGCAGCAAGGGTGTGAAGGACCTTTGGAAGTTCCAGATTTTAGGTGTGATTAGCCTCGAGACGCCTCAGCGGAAATGGGCCTCATCTCGCCTGAGGGAGAACCTCCTGGATTTTCTCGAGTTGCGCAGGTGCTCTCGACTTACGACGGGGACCTCAGGGACCCGCTCTGGTGGCCTCAGGAAAGGCCATTCCCCATGCGAGTTTCTCGGGGGCCTCTCGGGATTCCTCTCCCGTCGATGCCGGGGCCTAAGACCTTGTGTGGAGTCGGTGCCGGAACCTGAGGATTCCTCTCCAGTGCTGACATGGATCTTGGCGTCCTTAAAGGCGAGATGAGGCCCATTTGCGCTGAGGCGTCTGGAGGCTAATCACACCTAACCTCTGGAACTTCCAAAGGTCCTTCACACCCTTGCTGCAACTCAAGAAGTTCTCCGACATACCCGCTCCACTCGAGAGTATCAAGATCTTCCCGCCCACTTTCAGAGGAGCACCGTTTCCACCTCATAGCTCGAGAGGAGGGATCCTTTACCTGCGTGGTCTGTAAAGCATTCCCGGCGTTCCAGTCGCATCTCAAGAGGAGGCCCTCTCCACAGGAAAGGCGAGAGAAACTCCAGGGTCGTTCCACCATTCCCAGAGTCCCCCAGATATCTCTGTCAATTCCAGGGAAACCTGTTTTCCCTCCACTGCCTCGACTTTCAAGCCGAGGATCGACTCACACCACGGTGGCACGTGGGACAGCCCTGAGGAAAATCCTCGAGGGAAAGCCTCATTGGAAAGCCTCGAGGGAAAGCTGCAGATCCCTTGATACACGCTATCGAAGTGTGACACTGCTTCCACAGATCGGGAGGAAATTGAACGTGCATGCCCCCACTCGAGACTAGGACTGACTAACCCGGGGAGACTCCAGAAGTACCCCATGATCCATGTCAGCACTGGAGAGGAATCCTCACGTTCCGGCACCGACTCCACACAAGGTCTTAGGCCCCGGCATCGACGGAGAGGAAACCCAAGAGGCCCCCGAGCAACTCGCATGGGGACTGGCCTTTCCTGAGGCCACCAGATCGGGTCCCTGAAGTCCCCGTCGTAAGTCGACAGCACCTGCCGCAACTCGAGAAAATCCAGGAGGTTCTCCCCTCCAGGCGAGATGAGGCCCATTTCCGCTGTGGCGTCTCAAGGTTAATCACACATAACCTGGAACTTCCAAAGGGTCCTTCACACCCTCGCTGCAACTCAAGAAGTTCCTGGACATACCCGTCTTCACTCGAGAGGAAGCACGAGAGTCCCGCCCACATCCAGAGGAGCCCCGTTTCCGCCTCCTAGCTCGAGAGGAGGGATCCTTTCCCTGCGTGTTCGGGAAAGAATTGCCGGCGTTCCCGTCTCATCTCAAGAGGAGGCGCTCTCCACAGGAAAGGCGAGAGGAACTCCAGGGTCATGCCACCATTCCAGAGTCCCCCAAATGTCTCAGTCCATTCCAGGGAAACCTGTTTTCCCTGCACTGCCTCGACTTTCAAGCCGAGGATCAACTCACACCACGGAGCACGTGGGACAGCCCTGTGGGAAACCCTCGAGGAAAGCCTCGATGGAACGCCACAGATTCCATGATCCACTCGAAGGAAAGCGTGACACTGCTGCTACAGCTCGGGAGGAAAGCGCACGTGCATGCCCCCACTCGAGACGAGGACTGACTCCCCTGGGGATACTCCAGAAGTACCCAAGATCCTTGTAAGCACTGGAGAGGAATCCTCAGGTTCCGGCACGACTCCCACAAGGCCTTAGGCCCCGGCATCGACGGGAGAGGAATCCCGAGGGGCCCTGAGCAACTTGCATGGGGACTGGCCTTTCCTGAGGCCACCAGAGCGGGTCCTGAGGTCCCCGAAGTCGAGAGCACCTCGAGAAAATCTTCTCCAGGCGAGATGAGGCCCAAGGAGTCTAGTCGCGTTGCTCGGAATTCATGCAAGAAACCTGAGGATTCCTCTCCAGTGCTGGATCTTGGGTACTTCTGGAGTCTCCCCAGGGGAGTCAGTCCTCGTCTCGAGTGGGGGCATGCACGTGCGCTTTCCTCCCGAGCTGTAGCAGCAGTGTCACGCTTCCTTCGTGGATCATGGATCTGTGGCGTTCCATCGAGGCTTTCCTCGAGGTTTCCCACAGGGCTGTCCCACGTGGCTCGTGGTGTGAGTTGATCCTCGGCTTGAAAGTCGAGGCAGTGCAGGGAAAACAGGTTTCCCTGGAATGGACTGAGACATTTGGGGGACTCTGGAATGGTGGCATGACCCTGGAGTTCCTCTCGCCTTTCCTGTGGAGAGCGCCTCCTCTTGAGATGAGACGGGAACGCCGGCAATTCTTTCCCGAACCGCAGGGAAAGGATCCCTCCTCTCGAGCTAGGAGGCGAAACGGGGCTCCTCTGGATGTGGGCGGGACTCTCGTGCTTCCTCTCGAGTGAAGACGGGTATGTCAGGAACTTCTTGAGTTGCAGCAGGGTGTGAAGGACCCTTTGGAAGTTCCAGAGGTTAGTGTGATTAACCTTGAGACGCCACAGCGGAAATGGGCCTCATCTCGCCTGGAGGGGAGAACCTCCTGGATTTTCTCGAGTTGCGGCAGGTGCTGTCGACTTACGACGGGGACTTCAGGGACCCGATCTGGTGGCCTCAGGAAAGGCCAGTCCCCATGCGAGTTGCTCGGGGGCCTCTTGGGTTTCCTCTCCCGTCGATGCCGGGGCCTAAGACCTTGTGTGGAGTCGGTGCCGAACGTGAGGATTCCTCTCCAGTGCTGACATGGATCATGGGGTACTTCTGGAGTCTCCCGGTTAGTCAGTCCTAGTCTCGAGTGGGGGCATGCACGTTCAATTTCCTCCCGATCTGTGGAAGCAGTGTCACACTTCCGATAGCGTGTATCAAGGGATCTGCAGCTTTCCCTCGAGGCTTTCCAATGAGGCTTTCCCTCGAGGATTTTCCTCAGGGCTGTCCCACGTGCCACCGTGGTGTGAGTCGATCCTCGGCTTGAAAGTCGAGGCAGTGGAGGAAAACAGGTTTCCCTGGAATTGACAGAGATATCTGGGGGACTCTGGGAATGGTGGAACGACCCTGGAGTTTCTCTCGCCTTTCCTGTGGAGAGGGCCTCCTCTTGAGATGCGACTGGAACGCCGGGAATGCTTTACAGACCACGCAGGTAAAGGATCCCTCCTCTCGAGCTATGAGGTGGAAACGGTGCTCCTCTGAAAGTGGGCGGGAAGATCTTGATACTCTCGAGTGGAGCGGGTATGTCGGAGAACTTCTTGAGTTGCAGCAAGGGTGTGAAGGACCTTTGGAAGTTCCAGAGGTTAGGTGTGATTAGCCTCCAGACGCCTCAGCGCAAATGGGCCTCATCTCGCCTTTAAGGACGCCAAGATCCATGTCAGCACTGGAGAGGAATCCTCAGGTTCCGGCACCGACTCCACACAAGGTCTTAGGCCCCGGCATCCGGGAGAGGAATCCGAGAGGCCCCCGAGAAACTCGCATGGGGAATGGCCTTTCCTGAGGCCACCAGAGCGGGTCCCTGAGGTCCCGTCGTAAGTCGAGAGCACCTGCCGCAACTCGAGAAAATCCAGGAGGTTCTCCCTTCAGGCGAGATGAGGCCCATTTCCGCTGAGGCGTCTCGAGGCTAATCACACTAATATCTGGAACTTCCAAAGGTCCTTCACACCTTGCTGCAACTCAAGAAGTTCCCCGACATACCCGTCTCCACTCGAGAGGAAGCACGAGAGTCCCGCCACATCCAGAGGAGCCCCGTTTCCGCCTCCTAGCTCGAGAGGAGGGATCCTTTCCCTGCGTGGTCGGGAAAGAATTCCCGGTTCCCGTCGCATCTCAAGAGGAGGCGCTCTCCACAGGAAAGGCGAGAGGAACTCCAGGGTCGTGCCACCATTCCCTGAGTCCCCCAGATGTCTCAGTCCATTCCAGGGAAATCTGTTTTCCCTTCACTGCCTCGACTTTAAAGCCGAGGATCGACTCACACCACGTGGCACGTGGGAAAGCCCTGTGGGAAGCCTCGTGGAAAGCGTCATGGGAAAGTCTAGAGGGAAAGCCACAGATCCCTTGATCCACGAAAAGGGAAGCGTGAAACTGCTGCTACAGCTCGGAGGAAATCACACGTGCATGCCCTCTCTCGTGACGAGGACTGACTCCCCTGGGGAGACTCCAGAAGTACCACAAGATCCATGTCGGCACTGAGAGGAATCCTCAGGTTCCGTCACTGAGTCCACACAAGGTCTTAGGCCCAGCATCGACGGGAGAGGAATCCCGAGAGGCCCGGGAGAAACTCGCATGGGACTGGCCTTTCCTGAGGCCACCAGAGCGGGTCCCTGAGGCCCTCGTCGTAAGTCGAGAGCACCTGCGAAGTCGAGAAATCCAGGAGGTTCTCCCCTCCAGG
>NW_017203015.1:0-6174 GCF_001704415.2 Capra hircus
GTCGGGCGAAATTCCCGGCGTTCCCGTCGCATCTCAAGAGGAGGCGCCTCTCCGCAGGAAAGAGAGAGGAACTCCAGGTCGTGCCACCATTCCAGAGTCTCCCTGATGTCTCAGTCCATTCCACAGGAACCTGTTTTTCCCTGCACTGCCTCGGCTTTCACGCAGAGGATCGACTCACAGCACCGAGACACGTGGGACAGCCCTGTGGGAGAGCCTCGTGGGAATGCCTCGAGGGAAGCCACAGATCCCTTGATCCACGCGAAGGGAAGCGTGACACTGCTGCTACAGCTCGAGAGGAAAGCGCACGTGCATGCCCCCACTCGAGTTGAGGACTGACTCACCAGGGGAGACTCCAGAAGTACCCAAGATCCATGTCAGCACTTCAGAGGAATCCTCAGGTTCCGGCACCGACTCCACACAAGGTCTTATGCCGGGTCCAGCCCTGGTGGATCCAAGGAATTCGAAGGGTGGACGGCGTTGGCGTGGAAAGACTTGTTTATTTATTAATGTAAGATTAGATTAGGAAACTATTTGTAGTAAGAGATTAAGTGGAGGAAGAGGACTGAATAGCTTGGTTTAGGTTAAATTCCAGACAAGGAATTTGACCACGGCGCCCCAAAAGGGCGTGGCGTTTCGTGCGGGTCTTAACAGCAGGGCAAGTAAGTAGACCTGGCGAGCCTCCGCACTCCAGGTGGAGATTCAGCCTGAAGTTAAAGTAAAGAGCAGAGAGAAGGAAAGGTAGAGAAGAAGAAAGAGAGAGAAAGACACGGGGGAGCCAGAGCCCCAAGAAACCAGGCTGAGGACTAGTTCGAGAAGCTGGTCCGAGAAACTGGCCCCCGGCCCCTGGCCTCCTCCTTTATTGTTCAGAAGGCCTTTTATACTTTTGATAAAACATGGAGATCAATGGATAACACAAAATTATGTAGCATTCACAACCCAGATTCTTTCTGTATATCATTTTGTATACAAAAGGTCTCAGGTGATTTACATTATCTTCTGGCCAAGGGCTTGTTAACACTTTTTGGCTCTCTTCCTTAATGAATGTTAATTTTGTTTCCCCTGAAGTGTTTTTCTTTAATCTGCATCTCCTTAAAGCATTAAAGTTACATCTCTATAGAACAAAGGTGCAGTGGGTTATAACAAAGAAGGTACTTAACTCAAAGATCTAATGTTGCTAATACCAGGTCTACTACTTTTTTTCTATATACCAACTATATCTAAAAATAAAGGATATGAAAATTTGGCAGCAAGCATTGACCCAAAAAAATGAAACTTTTAATCAGTCCTATTCTAAAGATTTTGACTCCTCGAAAGCTCCTGCATTCCTAGGCTATTTCAGCTTCTTGTGCCTCCTGCGGTCAGGAGGCCTCAAACAATCACAAGCGCAGCTGTATGAGTCCTACAGGCAGGCTAGAAAGCCATCAGAGGGTTTTTGGATTGAAACACTCTTTCAAATGCAGAAGACTAACGCGCTGAATTGACTTTTTCCAGAAAAGGTCAGAAGAGTGAAAAAGCAGAGCACAAAAACCGGCAGATTTTTGTTGGGGTTCATGCTTAAAAATTTCCAGAGGGGTCCCTGAAGTCTGAGCACGCCTTGCGTATGTCAGCTTCCTTCCTCATAACCTTGTCTCGGGCGGGCTTCCTCACACTGGCTCCCGGCAGTCTTAGGCCCCGGCATGGAAGGGAGAGGAATCCCGAGAGCCCCGAGCAACTCGCATGGGGACTGGCCTTTCCTGAGGCCACCAGAGCGGGTCCCTGAGGTCCCCGTCGTAAGTTGAGAGCACCTGCCGCAACTGAGAAAATCCAGGAGGTTCTCCCCTCCAGGCGAGATGAGGCCCATTTCCGCTGAGGCGTCTCGAGGCTAATCACACCTAACCTCTGGAACTTCCAAAGGGTCCTTCACACCCTTGCTGCAACTCAAGAAGTTCCCTGACATACCCGTCTCCATTCGAGAGGAAGCACGAGAGTCCCCCCTCATCCAGAGGAGCCCCGATTCTGCCTCCTAGCTCGAGAGGAGGGATCCTTCCCTGCGCGGGTCGGGAAAGAATTCCCGGCGTTCCCGTCGCATCTCAAGAGCAGGCGCTCTACACAGGAAAGGCGAGAGGAACTCCAGGGTCGTGCCACCATTCCCAGAGTCCCCCAGATGTCTCAGTCCATTCCAGGGAAACCTGTTTTCCCTTCAGTGCCTCGACTTTCAAGCCGAGGATCGACTCACACCACGGTGGCACGTGGGACAGCCCTGTGGGAAAGCCTCGTGTGAAAGCCTTGAGGGAAAGCCCCAGATCCCTTGATCCGCGAAGGGAAGCGTGACACTGCTGCTACAGCTTGGAGGAAAGCCCACTTGCATGCCCCCACTCGAGAGGAGGACTGAATCCCCTGGGGAGACTCCAGAAGTACCCCAAGATCCATGTCAGCACCGGAGAGGAATCCTCAGGTTCCGGCCCCGACTCCACACAAGGTCTTAGGCCCCGGCATCGACAGGAGAGGAATCCCGAGATGCCGCCGACCAACTCGCTGGGGACTGGCCTTTCCTGAGGCCACCACAGCGGGTCCCTGCGGTCCCCGACGTAAGTCGAGAGCACCTGCCGCAACTCGAGAAAATCCAGGAGGTTCTCCCCTCCAGGCGAGATGAGGCCCATTTCCGCGGAGGCGTCTCGAGCCTAATCACACCTAACCTCTGGAACTTCCAAAGGGTCCTTCACACCGTGGCTGCAACACAAGAAGTTCCCGACATACCCGTCTCCACTCGAGAGGAAGCACGAGAGTTCCGCCCACATCCAGAGGAGCCCCGTTTCCGCTCCCTAGCTGGAGAGGAGGGATCCTTTCCCTCCGTGGTCGGGTCAAATATTCCTGGCATTCCCGTCGCATTTCAAGGGGAGGCGCTCTCCACAGGAAAGGCGAGAGGAACTCCAGGGTCGTGCCTCCATTCCCAGAGTCCCCCAGATGTCTCAGTCCATTCCAGGGAAACCTGTTTTCCCTGCACTGCCTCGACCTTCAAGCCGAGGATCGACTCACACCACGGTGGCACGTGGGACAGCCCTGTGGGAAAGCCTCGTGGGAAAGCCTCGTGGGAAAGCCTCGAGGGAAAGCCACAGATCCCTTGATCCACGCGAAGGGAATCGTGACTCTGCTGCTACAGCTCAAGAGGAAACCGCACGTTCATGCCCCCACTCGAGACGAGGACTGACTCCCCTGGGGAGACTCCAGAAGTACCCCAAGATCCATGTCAGCACTGGAGAGGAATCCTCAGTTTCCGACACCTGCTGGGAGCCAGTGTGAGGAATCCCGCCCGTGACAAGGTCATGAGGAAGGAAGCTGACATACGCAAGGCATGCTCAGACTTCAGGGACCCCTCTGCAAATTCCTAAGCACGTACCCCAACAAAAATCTGCCGGCTTTTGTGCTCTGCTTTTCCACTCTTCTGACATTTTCTGGAAAAAGTCAATTCAGGGCTTTAGTCTTCTGCTTTTGAAAGAGTGTTTCAATCCAAAACCACTCCGATGGCTTTCTAGCCTGCCTGCAGGACTCGTACAGCTGCGCATGTGATTGTTTGAGGCCTCCTGACTGCAGGAGGCACAGGAAGCTTAAAACATCCTAGGAATGTAGGAGCTTCCGAGGAGTCAAAATCTTTAGAATAGGACTGATTAATGGTTTCATTTTTTGGGTCAATGCTTGCTGCCAAATTTTCATATCCTTTATTTTTAGATATAGTTGGTATATAGAAAAACAAGTAGTAGACCTGTTATTAGCAACATTAGATCTTTGAGTTAAGTACCTTCTTTGTTATATCCCACTGCACCTTTGTTCTATAGAGATGTAACTTTAATGCTTTAAGGAGATGCCGATTAAAAAAAAAAAAACACTTCAGGGGAAACAAAATTAACATTCATTAAGGAAGAGAGCCAAAAAGTGTTAACAAGCCTCTTGGCCAAAAGATAATGTAAATCACCTGAGACCTTTTGGATATAAAAATGATATACGGAAAGAATCTGGGTTGCGAACGCTACATAATTTTTGTGTTACCCATTGATCTCCATGTTTTATCAAAAGTATAAAAGGCTTCTGAACAATAAAGGATGGAGGCCAGTTTCTCGAACTAGTCTCTCGGCCTGGTTTCTTGGGACTCTGGCTCCCCCTATGTCTCTCTCTCTCTCTTCTTCTCTCCCCTTCCCTCTCTCTGCTCTTTACTTTAACTTCAGGCTGAATCTCCATCTGGGGCGCGGAGGCTCGCCAGGTCTACTTACTTGCCCCGGCTGTTAAGACCCGCACGAAAGGGAGCTTAAGGCGAGGCACCCTTAGATATTCAAGCGGGCGCCGGGCCCAACGTAGATGGTGCAAATTCCTTGTCTGGAATTTTATTGGCCTTCCGCGAAAACCAAGCTATTCAGCCCTCTTCCTCCACTTAATCTTCTTACTGCACTATAGTTTCTTAATCTAATCTTACATTAATAAACAAACAAGTCTTTCCACGTCAACGCGTCCACCCTTCGAATTCCCTGGATCCACCGGGGCTGGACCCCGGCAAGTGGTGCCCGGAACAGGCTATTCGAAGGTAGGTTCCTCGGAGCGAAAGCTCCCCCCGGAGCACTCTCTGTTGCTCCCCCCGGAGCACTCTCTGTTGCTCCCCCCGGAGTGACTTAATCACTCCCCCTGGAGTACTTTCGGGTACTCCCCCAGTGTTCAGTGTTCGGGACGGCTAGGACCCCACTCAGGGTGCCGCGGACCCCCCTGTAGGATAGACAGGGTGAGGACGAGTGGGAAGTGTTCAAGGGTTTAAGAGAAACCTGGTGCTCTAGAGGTTGAAAAGAAACCTGCTATCTTAGGGTTTAAAACAAAAACCCCCTTGGCTAAGGTAAAACCTTTTTGTCAAGGCAGACTTTTCTATAACTCTTAATTTTCTGACACGGGTAACAATGACTCAAAACAATGACACCTCTTTATACAAGTAATTTTGTAACTGTTAAACAAAAAAGACAAATTAAAGATTAAAAGGCTCGTGTTTACGAGACCAATGTCCTTGGTTTCCAGAAAAGAGATTTAGATACTTGGATAAAGGTAATAAAACAGCTAAAAACTAATTATACTTTGCATGGCCTGTAAATGCTTTTGCTCTGTAAAATATTATTACAAATGTTCTGGACCCCCGTCATGAGGCTGTTAGTTAGATAGCCTATGGAGAGACTATAGCAGTGGATCGTAGTGGGTCTCCACCTATTACGCAGATCATATTTTCTGCCATTGGCAAACAAAGGAGAGAGACTGTACTCTTCCTCCCGAGGAAGGAGGGTGCTTATAGGACGCAGCGGGCCCGAGCGCCCTGGAGAGCCCCCTCCCCCTCTACACAAACCAAACCTTTTAAAAAGTTGTCTTATTTAAGGCGACCACTGCAACCTCTGCTTGCGCCTCCCCAGGGCTTAAGAACTCCCCACTTTATATCCAAAGCCTCCCAGAACATTGCTTAAGTTTGAAAACGATAGTGACAATATTTTTGAGCAAAAGAGCTTTTAAAACAGAGCTTGCTCCTTGCATAAAATCCCCTCAGGAGGGGCCTCACCCAACAAAAAGAAAAAGGAAAAAAAAAAAAAAAAAAAGAAAAATATTCGTAATAAAAAGGACTTTACAAATGCAAAATGTTTCTCTTGAGGCCAAATAGAACATTTTTGCCAAAATGTCTTGCTAAACAGAGATAACAAGCCGTACCAAACAACCCCAGGTAGCTCAGGCCTGGACCTCAGTTCCACCACCTTAATAATAATAGCTCCTGACTCAGATTCCAGTGGCTAGTCCCCTGCCTGAGGACATTGTAAGACTTGTGCTGGGGCATAGCTTGCTTTCTTTTCAAAAAATTTCGGTAGTGTCTTGTGTAGTAAATTCTGATTATACTAAAAAAATTGAAGTTTGATATATCGCCACCTGCTAAAACTGTGCAATTAAAATTAAAAAATAGCACAGCTTTTGCTTTTACCTTATTACCAGACAGAAAAACCAGACAAAAAAAGCCCCAGAGGATCTAGATCTAGCTTTTTGGGTGCAAAAAATTGCAGCTTCTAGGCCTTTAAAAGATTTTTTTAAAGATATAAAATGTCATGGCTGTTAGACAATAGACAAGACGTTTCTTACATTGCTGAGAGACTAGCGCAGCTCTCCTGGCCAACATATACTACTGAAAAGGAC
>NW_017203016.1:0-6174 GCF_001704415.2 Capra hircus
CCCCACATCCAGAGGAGCCCCGTTTCCGCCTCCTAGCTCGAGAGAAGGGATCCTTTCCTGCGTGGTCGGGAAAGAATTCCCGGCGTTCCCGGCGCATCTCAAAGAGGAGCGCTCTCCACAGGAAAGGCAAGAGGAACTCCAGGGTCGTGCCACCATTCCAGTCCCCAGATTCCGTCCCCTTCGCCGTCCTCTATTCAGCCTTTTCTCCAGTTAATCTTCTTACTACCATAATTTCTTATCTCATCTTACATTAATAAATACACAAGACTTTCCACGTCAACGGCCGTCCACCATCGAATTCCCTGGATCCACGGGGCTGGACCCCGGCACACTGAGATATCTGGGGGACTCTTGGAATGATGGCACGACACTGGCGCCTTTCCTGTGGAGAGCGCCTCCTCTTGAGATGCGACGGAACAGGGAATTCTTTCCGGAACAACAGGGAAAGGATCCTGACCTCGAGGTACGAGGCGGAAACGGGGCTCCTCTGGATGTGGGCGGGACTCTCGTGCTTCTCTCGAGTGGAGTCAGGTATGTCGGGGAACTTCTTGAGTTGCAGCATGGGTGTGAAGACCCTTTGGAAGTTCCAGAGGAGGTGTGATTAGCCTCGAGACGCCTCAGCGGAAATGGGCCTCATCTCGCCTGGAGGGGAGAACCTCCTGGATTTTCTCGAGTTGCGGCAGGTGCTCTCGACTTACGACGGGGACCTCATGGACCCGCTCTGGTGACCTCAGGAAAGGCCAGTCCCCATGCGAGTTGCTAGGGGGCCCTCTCGGGATTCCTCTCCTCGACGCCTGGGCCTAAGACCTTGTGTGGAGTCGGGCCGAACCTGAAGATTCCTCTCCAGGCTGACATGCATCTTGAGGTACTTCTGGAGTCTCCCCAGGGGAGTCAGTCCTCGTCTCGAGTGGGGCATGCACGTGCGCTTTCCTCCCGTGCTGTAGCAGCAGTGTCACGCTTCCCATCGCGTGGATCAAGGGATCTGTGGCTTTCCCTCGAGGCTTTCAGACGAGGCTTTCCCACAGGGCTCTCCACGTACCACCGCGATCCTCGCCTCTGCCACGCGATCCTCGCCGTGCAAGTCGAAGCAGTGCAGGGAAAACAGGATCCTCTGGAATGGACTGAGACATCTGGGGGACTCTTGGAATGGTGGCACGACCCATGAGTTCCTCTCGCTTTCCTGTGCAGCGCGCCTCCTCTTGAGATGCGTCGGAAACGTCGGAAATTCTTTCCCGAGGAAGCAGAGAAGGATCCCTCATCTCGAGCTTGGAGGAGGAAACGGAGCTCCTCTGGAGGTGGCCGGACCCTCTGCTTCCTCTGGAGTGGAGACGGGTATGTCGGGGAAATTCTTGAGTTGTAGCAAGGGTGTGTAGGACCCTTTGGAAGTTCCAGAGTTTAGGCGTGATTACTCTCGAGACGCCGCAGAGAAAATGGGCCTCATCTCGACTGAAGCAGAGAACCTCCTGGATTTTCTCGAGTTGCGGCAGGTGCTCTCAACATACGACCGTGACCTCAGGGACAGTGTAGCAGGTGTGTCACGCTTCCCGTCGCGGGGATCAAGGGATCTGTGGCTTTCCCACGAGGCTTTCCCACAGGGCTGTCCCACGTGCCACCATGGTGTGAGTCGATACTAGGCGTGAAAGTCGAGGCAGTGCAGGGAAAACAGGTTCCTCTGAAATGGACTGACACATCTGGGGGACTCTTGGAATGGTGGCACGACCCTGGAGTTCCTCTCGCCTTTCCTATTGAGAGCCCTTACTCTTGAGATGCCACGGGAACGCCGAAAAATCTTTCCTGACTAAGCAGGATAGCATCCCTCATCTCAAGCTGCCAGGCGGAAACGGTTCCTCTGGATGTGGGCGGGACCCTCGTGCTTCCTCTCTAGTGGAGACGGGTATGTCGGGGAACTTCTTGAGTTGCAGCAAGGACCCTTTTGAATTTCCAGAGTTTAGGTGTGATGAGCCTCCAGACGCCTCAGAGGAAATGGGCCTCATCTCGCCTGGAGGGGAGAACCTCCTGGATTTTCTAGAGTTGGGCAGGGTCTCTCGAGTTAAGACGGGGACCTCAGGGACCCGCTCTGGTGGCCTCAGGAAAGGCCAGTGCCCATGGGAGTTGCAAGGGGGCCTTTCGGGATTCCTCTCCCGTCGATGTTGGGCCTAAGACCTTGTGTGGAGTCGGGGCCGGAACCTGAGGATTCCTCCCCAGTGCTGACATGGGTCTTGGCGTATTTCTGGAGTCTCCCCTGGGGAGTCAGTGCTCATCTCGTGTGGGTGCATGCACGTGAGCTTTCCTCACGAACTGTAGCAGTAGTGTCACACTTCCCGTCGCATGGATCAAGGGATCTGTGGCTTTCCCTCGAGGCTTTCCCACGAGGATTTTCCTCAGGGCTGTCCCACGTGCCACCGTGGTGTGAGTCGATCCTCGGCTTGAAAGTCGAGGCAGTGCCGGGAAAACAGGTTTCCCTGGAATTGACAGAGACATCTGGGGGACTCTGGGAATGGCGGAAGACCCTGGAGTTTCTCTCGCCTTTCCAGTGGAGAGGGCCTCCTCTTGAGATGCGACTGGAACGCCGGGAATGCTTTCCAGACCACGCAGGGAAAGGATCCCTTCTCTCGAGCTATGAGGTGGAAACGGTGCTCCTCTGAAAGTGGGCGGGAAGATGTTGATACTCTCGAGTGGAGACGGGTATGTCGGAGAACTTCTTGAGTTGCAGCAAGGGTGTGAAGGACCCTTTGGAAGTTCCAGAGGTTAGGTGTGATTAGCCTCGAGACGCCTCAGCGCAAATGGGCCTCATCTCGCCTTTAAGGACGCCAAGATCCATGTCAGCACTGGAGAGGAATCCTCAGGTTCCGGCACCCACTCCACACAAGGTCTTAGGCCCGGCATCGACGGGAGAGGAATCCCGAGAGGCCCCGAGCAACTCGCATGGGAATGGCCTTTCCTGAGGCCACCAGAGCGGGTCCCTCAGGTCCCCGTCTTAAGTCGAGATCACCTGTCACAACTCGAAAAAATCCAGGAGGTTCTCCCCTCCAGGCGAGATGAGGCCCATTTCCCCTGAGGCGACTCGAGCCTAATTACACCTAAACCTCTGGAATTTCCAAAGGGTTCTTCACACCCTTGCTGCAACTCAAGAAGTTCCCCGACATACCCGTCTCCACTCGAGAGGAAGCACGAGAGTCCGCCCACATCCAGAGGAGCCCCGTTTCCGCCTCACAGCTAGAGAGGAGGTATCCTTTCCCTGCGTCGTCGGGAAAGAATTCCCGGTCTTCCCTTCACAACTCAAGAGGAGGCGCTCTCAACAGGAAAGGTGAGAGGAACTCCCTGGTCGTGCCACCATTCCCAGAGTACCCCAGATATCTCAGTCCATTCCAGGGAAACCTGTTTTCCCTGCACTGCCTCGACTTTACAAGCTGAGGATCGACTCACAGCACGGTGGCACGTGGGACAGCCCTGTGAGAAAGCTCATGGGCAAGCCTCGAGGGAAAGCCACTGATCCCTTGATCCACTCGACGGGAAGAATGACACTGCTGCTACAGCTCGGAGGAAAGCGCTCTTCAATGCCCCCACTCGAATGAGGACTGACTCCCCTGGGGAGACTCCCGAAGTACCCCAAGATCCATGTCAGCACTGGAGAGGAATCCTCAGGTTCCAGGACCGACCCACACAAGGTCTTAGGCCCCGGCATCGACGGGAGAGGAATCCCGAGAGGCCCGCCGTGCAACTCGCATGGGGACTGGCCTTTCCTGCAGCCATCAGAGCGGGTCCCTGAGGTCCCCGTCGGAAGTCGAGAGCACCTGCCGCAACTTGAGAAAATCCAGGAGGTTCTCCCCTCCAGGCGAGATGAGGCGCATTTCCGCTGAGGCCCCTAGAGGCTAATTGCACCTAACATCTGGAACTTCCAAAAGGTCCTTCACACCCTTTCTGCAACTGAATAAGTTCCCCGACATACTCGCCTCCACTCGAGAGGAAGCACGAGAGTCCGCCCACATCCAGAGGAGCCCCGATTCCGTCTCATAGCTCGAGAGGAGGGATCATTTCCCTGCGTGGTCGGGAAAGAATTCCCGGCGTTCCCGTCGCATCTCAAGAGGAGGCGCTCTCCACAGGAAAGTTGAGAGGAACTCTAGAGTCTGGCCACCATTCCCAGAGAGTGCCCCAGTTGTCTCAATCCATTCCCTGCACTACCTCGACTTTCAAGCGAGGATCGACTCACACAATGGCGGCATCAGGGACAGCCCTGTGGGAAAGCCTCGTGGGAAAGCCTCCTGGGAAAGCCTTGAGGGAAACCACAGAACCCTTGATCCACTCGAATTGAAGCATGACACTGCTGCTACAGCTCGGGAGGTAAGCGCACGGGCATGCCCCCATTCGAGACGAGGACTGACTCCCCTGGGGAGACTCCAGAAGTACCCCAAGATCCATGTCAGCACTGGAGAGGAATCCTCAGGTTCCAGGACCGACTCCACACAATGTCTTAGGGCATCGACGGGAGAGGAATCCCGAGAGGACCCCGAGCAACTCGCATGGGGACTGGCCTTTCCTGAGGCCACCAGAGCGGGTCCCTAAGGTCCCGGTCGTAAGTCGAGAGCACCTGCCGCAACTCGAGAAAATCCAGGAGGTTCTCCCCTCCAGGCGATATGAGGCCCATTTCCGCTGAGGCGTCTCGAGGCTATTCACACCTAACCTCTGGAACTTCCAAAGGGTCATTCATACCCTTGCTGCAACTCAAGAAGTTCCCTGACATACCCGTCTCCACTCGATAGGAAGCACGAGAGTCCCGCCCACATCCAGAGGAGCCCCGTTTCCGCCTCCTAGCTCGAGAGGAGGGATCCTTTCCCTGCGTGGTGGGAAAGAATTCCCGTTCCAGTCGCTTCTCAAGAGGAGGCGCTCTCCACAGGAAAGGCGAGAGGAACTTCAGAGTCGTGCCACCATTCCAGAGTCCCCCAGATGTCTCAGTCCATTCCAGGGAAACCTGTTTTCCCTGCACTGCTTCTACTTTCAAGCCGAGTATCCACTCACACCACGGTGGCACGTGGGACTGCCCTGTGGGAAAGACTCGTGGGAAAGCCTCGTGGGAAAGCCTCGAGCGAAAGCCACAGATCCCCTGATCCACTCGAAGGGAAGAGCGACACTGCTGCTACAGCTCGGAGGAAAGCGTAGTTGCATGCTCTCACTCGAGACGAGGACTGACTCCCCTGGGGAGACTTCAGAAGAACCCCAAGATCCATGTCGGCACTGGAGAGGAATCCTCAGGTTCCAGCGACTCCACACAAGGTCTTAGGCACCGGCATCGACGGGAGAGGAATCCCGAGATGTCCCCCCGCAACTCGCATGGGGACTGGCCTTTCCTGAGGCCACCAGTGCGGGTCCCTGAGGTCCCCGTCGTAAGTCGAGAGCACCTGCCACAACTTGAGAAAATCCAGGAGGTTCTCCCCTCCAGGCGAGATGAGGCCCATTTCCGCTGAGGCGTTTCGAGGCTAATCACACCTAACCTCTGGAACGTCCAAAGGGTCCTTCACACCCTTGCTGCAACTCAAGAAGTTCCCCGACATACCCGTCTCCACTGGAGAGGAAGCACGAGAGTCCCGCCAACATCCAGAGGAGCCCCGTTTGCGCCGCCTAGCTCGAGAGGAGGGATCCTTTCCCTACGTGGTCGGGAAAGAATTCCCGGCGTTCCCGTCGCATCTCAAGAGGAGGCACTCTCCACAGGAAAGAGAAGAGGAATTCCAGGGTCGTGCCACCATTCCAGAGTCCCCCAGATGTCTCAGTCCATTCCAGGGAAACCTGTTTTTCCTGCACTGCCTCGACTTTCCAGCCGAGGATCGACTCACACCACGGTGGCACGTGGACAGCCCCTGTGGGAAGGCATCGTGGGGAAGCCTCGTGGGAAAGCCTCGAGGGAAAGCCACAGATCCCTTGATCTCGCGAAGGGAAGCGTGACACTGCTGGTACAGCTCGGAGGAAAGGGCACGTGCATGACCCCACTCGGGACGAGGACTGACTCCCCTGGGAAGACTCCAGAAGTACCCAAGATCCATGTCAGCACTGGAGAGGAATCCTCAGGTTCCGCACCGACTCCACACAAGGTCTTATGCTCCGGCATCGATGGGAGAGGAATCCCGAGAGGGCCCCGTGCAACTTCCATGGTGACTGGCCTTCCCTTAGGCCAACAGAGCG
>NW_017203017.1:0-6174 GCF_001704415.2 Capra hircus
CCACAGATGTCTTAGTCCATTCCAGGGAAACCTGTTTTCCCTGCACTGCCTCGACTTTCAAGAAGAGGTTCGACTCACACCAAGGTGGCAGGTGGGACAGTCCTGTGGGAAAGCGTCGTGGGGAAAGCGTCGTGGGAAAGCCTCGAGGGAAAGCCACAGATCCCTTGATCCTCGCGAAGGGAAGCTCAACACTGCTGCTACAGCTCGGAGGAAAGCGCACGTGCATGCCCCGACTCGAGACGAGGACTGACTCCCCTGGGGAGACTCCAGAAATACCCCAAGATACATGTCAGCACTGGAGAGGAATCCTCAGGTTTTGCACAGACTCCACACAAGATCTTAGGTCCCGGCATCGACGGGAGACGAATCCCGAGAGACCCCATGAGCAACTCGCATGGGACTTCCCTTTCGTGAGGCCACAAGAGGGGGTCCCTGATGTCACCGTCGTAAGTCGAGAGCACCTGCTGCAACTCGAGAAAATCCAGGAGGTTCTCCTCTCCTGGCGAGAAGAGGCCCATTTCCGCTGAGGGGTCTCGAGGCTAATCACACCTAAACTCTGGAACTTCCAAAGGGTCATTCACACCCTTGCTGCAACTCAAGAAGTTCCCCAACATGCCCGTCTCCACTCGACAGGAAGCACGAGAGTCCCGCCCACATCCAGAGGAGACCCGTTTCCGCCTCCTAGCTAGAGAGGAGGGATACTTTCCCTGCGTGGTCGGGAAAGAATTCCCAGCGTTCCCGTCGCATCTCAAGAGGAGGCGCTCTCCACAGGAAAGGCGAGAGGAACTCCAGGGTCGTTTCACCATTCCCAGAGCCCCCAGATGTCTCAGTCCATTCCAGGGAAACCTGTTTTCCCTGCACTGCCTCGACTTTCAAGCCGAGGATCGACTCACACCACGGTGGCACGTGGGACAGCCCTGTGGGAAAGTGGGAAAGCCTCGTGGGAAAGCCTCTTGGGAAAGCCACAGATCACTTGATACTCGCGAAGGGAAGCGCGACACTGTTGCTAAAGCTCGGGAGGAAAGCGCACGTTCATGCCCCCATTCGAGACGAAGACTGTCTCCCCTGGGGAGACTCCAGAAGTACCCCAAGATCCATGTCAGCACTGGAGAGGAATCCTCCGGTTCCGCCACCTACTCCACACAAGGTTTTATGCTCCGGCATCGACGGGAGAGGAATCCCTAGAGGCCCCGAGTAACTCGCATGGTCGGACTCGACGGTCCTTTCGATATGCCACCAGAGCGGGTCCCTGAGGTCCCCGTCGTAAGTCGAGAGCACCTGCCACAACTCGAGAAAATCCAAGAGGTTCTCCCCTCCAGGCGAGATGAGGCCCATTTCCGCTGAGGCGTCTGGAGGCTAATCACACCTAACCTCTGGAACTTCCATAGGGTACTTCACACCCTTGCTGCAACTCAAGAAGTTCCCCGACATACCCGTCTCCACTCGAGAGGAAGCACGAGAGTCCCGCCCACATCCAGAGGAGCCCCGTTTCAGCTTCCTAGCTCGAGAGGAGGGATCCTTTCCCTGCGTGGTCGGAAAGAATTCCCGGCGATCCCGTCGAATCTCAAGAGGAGGCGCTCTTCACAGGAAAGGCGAGAGGAACTCCAGCGTCGTGCCACCATTCCCAGAGTCCCAGATGTCTCCGTCCATTTCAGGGAAACCTGTTTTCCCTGCACTGCCTCGACTTTCAATCCGAGGATCGACTCACATCACGGTGGCACGTGGGACAGCCCTATGTGAAGCGTCGTGGGAAAGGCCCTGATCCCTTGATCCACGCGAAGAGAAGCACGACACTGCTGCTACAGCTCGGGAGGAAAGCGCACGTGCATGCCCCACTCGAGACGAGGACTGACTACCCTGAGGAGAGTCCAGAAGTACCCCAAGATCCACGTCAGCCCTGGAGAGGAATCCTCACGTTCCGGCACCGACTCCACACAAGGTCTTAGGCCCCGGCATCGACGGGAGAGGAATCCCGAGAGGCCCCGAGTAACTAGCATGGGGACTGGCCTTTCCTGAGGCCATTAGAGCGGGTCCCTGAGGTCCCCGTCATAAGTCGAGAGCACCTGCCGCAACTCGAGAAAATCCAGGAGGTTCTCCCCTCCAGGCGACATGAGGCCCATTTCCTCTGAGGCGTCCCCAGGTTAATCACACCTAAACTCTGGAACTTCCAAAACGTTCTTCACACCCTTGCTGCAACACAAGAAGTTCCCCGACATACCCGTCTCCACTCGAGAGGAAGCACGAGAGTCCCGCCCACATCCAGAGGAGCCCCGTTTCCGCCTCATAGCTCGAGAGGAGGGATCCTTTCCCTGCGTGGTCGGGAAAGAATTCTCGGCGTTCCCGTCGCATCTCAAGAGGGGACGCTTCCACAGGAAAGGCGTGAGGAACTCCAGGGTCGTTCCACCATTCCCAGAGTCCCCCAGATTTCTCAGTCCATTCCAGGGAAACCTGTTTTCCCTGCACTGCCTCGACTTTCAAGCTGAGGATCGACTCACACCACGGTGGCACGTGCGACAGCCCTGTGGGAAATCCTCGTGGGAAAGCCTTGTGGGAAAGCCTCGAGGGAAAGCCACAGATCCCTTGATCCATGCGAAACAGAAGTGTTACATTGCTGCTACAGCTCGGGAGAAAAGCGCTCGTGCATGCCCCCACTCGAGACGAGGACTGACTCCACTGGGAGACTCCAGAAGTACCCCAAGATCCATGTCAGCACTGGAGTGGAATCCTCAGGTTCCGGCACCGACTCCACACAAGGTCTTAGGCCCCGGCATCGACGAGAGAGGAATCCCGAGTGACCCGAGCAACTCGCAAGGGGACTGGCCTTTCCTGAGGCCACCAGAGCGCGTACTTGACGTCCCGGTCGTAGGTCTAGAGCACCTGCCGCAACTCGAGAAAATCCAGGAGGTTCTCCCCTCCAGGTGAGATGAGGCCCATTTCCGCTGAGGCGTCTCGAGGCTAATCACACCTAACGTCTGGAACTTCCAAAGGGTCCTTCACACCCTTGCTGCAACTCAAGAAATTTCTCGACATACCCGTCGCCACTCGAGAGGAACACGAGCGTCCCGCCCACATCGAGAGGAGCCCCGTTTCCGCCTCCTAGCTCGAGAGGAGGGATCCAATCCCTGCGTGGATGGGAAAGAATTCCCGGCGTTCCTGTCGCATCTCAAGAGAAGGCGCTCTCCACAGGAAAGGCGAGAGGAACTCCAGGGTGGTGCCACCATTCCCAGAGTCCCCCAGATGTCTCATTTCATTCCAGGGAAAACTGATTTCCCTGCAATGTCTCGACTTTCAAGCCGAGGATCGACTCACACCACGGTGGCACGTGGACAGCCCTGTGGGAAAGCCTCGTGGGAAAGCCTCATGGGAAAGCCTCGAGGGAAAGCCACAGATCCCTTAATCCACTCGAAGGGAAGCGTGACACTGCTGCTACACCTCGGGAGGAAAGAGTACGTGCATGCCCCCACTAGATACGAGGACTGACTACGCTGGGGAGATTCCAGAAGTACCCCAAGATCCATGTCAGGACAGGAGAGGAATCCTCAGGTTGGAGCACCATCACCACTCAAGGTCTTAGGCCCCGGCATCGACGGGAGAGGAATCCGAGAGGCCCCCGAGCAACTCGCATGGGGACTGGCCTTTCCTAAGGCCACCAGAGTGGGTCCCTGAGGTCCCCGTCGTAAGTCGAGAGCACGTGCAGCAACTCGAGAAAATCCAGGAGGTTCTCCCCTCCAGGCGAGATGAGGCCCATTTCGGCTGAGGCGTATCGAGGCTAATCACACCTAAACTCTGAAACTTCCAAAGGGTCCTTCACACCCTTGCTGCATCTCAAGAAGTTCCCCAACATATCCGTCTCCACTCGAGAGGAACTACGAGTGTCCCGCCCTCATCCAGAGGAGCCCCATTTACCCCTCCTAGCTTGAGAGAAGGGATCCTTTCCCTGCGTGTTCGGTAAAAAATTCTCCGGAGTTTCCGTCGCAACTCAGGAGGAGGCGCTCTCCACAGGAAAGGCGAGAGAAACTCCAGGGTCGTGCCACCATTCCAGAGACCCCAGATGTCTCAGTCCATTCCAGGGAAACCTGGTTTTCCCTGCCACTGCCTCGACTTTTCATGCCGGAGGAACGACTCACACTACGGTGGCACGTGGTACAAACCTGTGGAAGCCTCGTGGGAAAGTCTCAAGGATAGCCACAGATCCCTTGATCCACGGGAAGGGAAGCGTGAATCTGCTGCTTCAGCTCGGGAGGAAAGCTCACGTGCATGCCCCCACTCGAGACGACGAAAGACTCCCCTGGGGAGACTCGAGAAGTAGCCCAAGATCCATGTCAGCAATGGAGAGGAATCCTCAGGTTCCGGCACCGACTCCACACAAGATCTTAGGCCCCGGCCTCGACGGGAGAGAAGTCCCGAGAGGCCCCCGAGCAACTCGCCTGGGTACTGCCTTTCCTGAGGCCACCAGAGCGGGTCGCTGAAGGTCCCCATCGGAAGTCGAGAGCACCTGCCGCAACAAGAGAAAATCCAGGTGGATTTCCCCTGAGGCGAGATGAGTCCAATTTTCTGCTGAGGTGGTCTCGAGGCTAATCACACCAAACCTCTGTAACTTCCAAAAGGGTGATTCACACCCTTGCTGCAACTCAAGAAGTTCCCCGACATACCCGTCTCCACTTGAGAGGAAGCACGAGAGTCCCGCTCACATCCAGAGGAACCCCGTTTCCGCTTCCTAGCTCGAGAGGAGGGATCATTTCCTTTCGTGGTCGGGAAAGAATACCAGCGTTCCCGTCGCTTCTCAAGAGGAGTCGCTCTCCACAGGAAAGGCGAGAGGAACTCCAGGGTGGTGCCACCATTCACAGAGTCCCCCAGATGTCTCAGTCCATTCCAGGGAAACCTGTTTTCCCTGCACTGCCTCGACTTTCCTGCCAAGGATAGACTCACACCACGGTGGCACGTGGGACAGCCCTGTGGGAAAGCCTCGTGGGAAAGCCTTATGGGAAAGCCTCGAGGGAAAGCTCCTGATCCCTTGATCCACGCGAAGGGAAGCGTGACACTGCTGCTACAGCTCGGGAGGAAAGCGCACCTGCATGCCCCACTCGAGACGAGGACTGACTTCCCTTGGGAGACTCCAGAAGTACCCCAAGATCCATGTCAGCACTGGAGAGGAATCCTCAGGTTCCGGCACCGGTTCCACACAAGATCTTAGGCCTCTGCATCGACGGGAGAGGAATCCCGAGAGGCCCCGAGCAACTCGCATGGGGACTGGCCTTTCCTGACGCCACTACAGCGGGTCCCTGAGGTTCCCGTCGTAAGTCGAAAGCACCTGCCGCAACTCGAGAAAATCCAGGAGGTTCTGCCGTCCAGGCGAGATGAGGCCCATTTCCACTGAGGCGTCTCCAGGCTAATCACACCTAACCTCTGGAACTTCCAAAGGGTCCTTCACACCCTTGCTGCAACTCGAGAAGTTCCCGATATATTGTTTCCACTCGAGAGGAAGCACGAGAGTCCCGCCCACATCCAGAGAAGCCCCGTTTCCGCCTCCAAGCTCGAGAGGAGGGATCTTTCCCTACGCGGTCGGGAAAGAATTTCCGGCGTTCCCGTCGCATCTCAAGTGGAAGCGCTCTCCACAGGAAACTCGAGAGTAACTCCAGGGTCGTGCCACATTCCCAGAGTCCCCCAGATGTCTCAGTCCATTCCAGGGAAACCTGTTTTCCCTGCACTGCCTCGACTTTCAAGCCGAGGATCGACTCACACCACGGTGGCACGTGGGACAGCCCTGTGGGAAAGCCTCGAGGGAAGCCCTGATCCCTTGATCCACGTGAAGGGAAGCGTGACACTGCTGCTACAGCTCAGGAGGAACGCGCACGTGCATGCCTCCACTCGAGACGAGGACTGACTCCCCTGGGGAGACTCCAGAAGTACCCCAAGCTCCATGTCAGCACTGGAGATGAATCCTCAGGTTCCGGCACAGACTCCGCACAAGGTTTTAGGCCCCAGCATCGACGGGAGAGGAAACCCGAGAGGCCCCGAGAGGCCCCCGAAAAACTCGCAAGGGACTGGCCTTTCCTGAGGCCGCCAGAGCGGGTCCCTGAGGTCCCCGTCGTAAGTCCAGAGCACCTGCCGCAACTTTGAGAAAAGCAGGAGGTTCTCCCCTCCAGGCGAGATGAGGCCCATTTCGCTGAGGTG